>NW_026634978.1:104960-119836 GCF_024868665.1 Triplophysa rosa
ACACACCATTTTTAAGCTTCTGGAGCACAACTATGAGCTTTATTGTACATCATTGTGAAGGAATGTATCTTCTGTGTACAATATTATTGGTTTTACCTGTATAACTCATTGCCAAAGCAAATAATGGTAATTTAGAGGCTTTGTACATTCGCCACGTATGAGGGCCCCTTCAAATAAGATAGAGATGTAAGAAATAGGCGTGTGTGACAAAGCGCTAAGGATTCCCAAACTGTAGCACAAAATCACAATTCACAAAAATGCATCCCACTCCTTACCTGTCACATAGGAGGCGAATTTACACAGTTTTAAGCCTGTAGAGCACAATATTGAGCTTTAATGTACATTATCATGAAGGAATGTGTCTCCATAGGCTTTGTTCATTATTTACCTATAAGGCTCCCATTAAATAGGTCACGAATGTACATGTCACACGTAACACTTTTGGCAAGGCTCCCATAGTTAGCTAATGGACACATCATTTTTAAGCTTCTGGAGCACAACTGTGAGCCTTAATGCACGTCATTGTGAAGGGCTGTGACTCTCATACACTCTACTGTTGGCTAAAGCTATAGAACTCCTTACTTAGTCTTGTAATGACCCTTAATAGGCTTTGTCCATTATTTACCTATGAGGGTCCCATTAAATAAGTTACACATGTATTATCATTTTGAGCATAATAACCATGTTACAAAGCTGTAATAAACAGGTAGTTGCCAAACTGAGTGACACACACTTTTGGCACGGCTCCCATAGGTAGCTACTGGACACACCATTTTTAAGCTTCTGGAGCACAACTGTTAGCCTTAATGGACGTCATTGGGAAGGGCTAAGCCTCTCATACACTCTACTGTTGGTTAAAGCTATATTACTCCTTACTTAGGCTTATAATGACCCTTAATAGGCTTTGTCCATTATTTACCTATGAGGGACCCATTAAATAAGTTACACATGTATTGTCATTTTGAGCATAATAACCATGTTACAAAGCTGTAATAAACAGGCTTTGTCCACTATTTACCTATGAGGGTCCCATTAAATAAGTTACACATGTATTGTCATTTTGAGCATAATAACCATGTTACAAAGCTGTAATAAACAGGTAATTGCAAAAATGAGTCACACACACTTTTGGAACGGCTCCCATAGGTAGCTAATGGACACACCATTTTAAAGCTTCTGCAGCACATCTGTGACCTTAAATGGACGTCCTTTACACAGTAGAGTGCCTCTTATACACTCTATTGTTGGTTTAAGCCATATATCTCATTGCTAAGGTTAAATAATGACCCTTAATAGGCTTTGTCCATTATTTACCTATGAGGGTCCCATTAAATAAGTTACGAATGTACATGCCACACGTAACACTTTTGGCACGGCTCCCATAGGTAGCTAATGGATACACCATTTTTAAGCTTCTGGAGCACAACTGTAAGCTTTATCGTACATCATTGTGAAGGGATGTATCTTCTGTGTACAATATTATTGGTTTTACCTGTATAACTCATTGCCAAAGCAAATAATGGTAATTTAGAGGCTTTGTACATTCGCCACGTATGAGGGCCCCTTCAAATAAGATAGAGATGTAAGAAATAGGTGTGTGTGACAAAGCGCTAAGGATTCCCAAACTGTAGCACAAAATCACAATTCACAAAAATGCATCCCACTCCTTACCTGTCACATAGGAGGCGAATTTACACAGTTTTAAGCCTGTAGAGCACAATATTGAGCTTTAATGTACATTATCATGAAGGAATGTGTCTCCATAGGCTTTGTTCATTATTTACCTATAAGGCTCCCATTAAATAGGTCACGAATGTACATGCCACACGTAACACTTTTGGCACGGCTCCCATAGGTAGCTAATGGACACACCATTTTTATGCCTCTGGAGCACATCTATGAGCCTTAATGCACGTTATTGTGAAGGGCTAAGCCTCTCATACACTCTACTGTTGGTTAAAGCTGTATAACTCCTTACTTAGGCTTATAATTACCCTTAATAGGCTTTGTCCATCATTTACCCATGAGGCTCCCATTAGATAAGTTACGAATGTACATGCCACACGTAACACTTTTGGCACGGCTCCCATAGGTAGCTAATGGACACACCATTTTTAAGCCCCTGGAGCACATCTATGAGCCTTAATGCACGTCATTGTGAAGGGCTAAGCCTCTCATACACTCTACTGTTGGTTAACGCTGTATAACTCCTTACTTAGGCTTAATGAGCCTTAATAGGCTTTGTCCATTATTTACCTATGAGGGTCCCATTAAATAAGTTACGAATGTACATGCTACACGTAACACTTTTAGCACGGCTCCCATAGGTAGCTAATGGACACACCATTTTTAAGCTTCTGGAGCACAACTGTGAGCGTTAATGCACGTCATTGTGAAGGGCTGTTCCTCTTATATACTCTACTGATGGTTTAAGCTGGATAAATCATTGCCAAAGCAAACGAGACCACTGACAGGGGTCTTACTCTGTCTACCTAATTTTGGGCCCTTCAAGTGAATCGCAGATGTGAGAAAACATTGTGTCGATTCACACCGGCGCTTTTATGTGCACGTTCGACTCGAAAGTCAAAGAAAAGGGCTTTGGGCTGTTTAAGCGTCTGTCACACAGCCGCTGGGCTCAAATGAGGCAGTCAGCTCCGAGACGGGTCCCCCGGGGCGCCGGGTGGAGTTCGGGTCTTCGGGGGCGTCGGGCAGGCCTCCCTCAAGTTTAGGCTGCAAGGGGAATGCGTAGGCGTTCTGAGGATGGAGGCGTGGCCAGCGGGAAGCCCCGCCCAAAATATGTTACAAGGGGCACGCGTAGGCTTCTCGTGTACGTCGGGTTCCGGAGCCGGCCCGTAGGCTGCAAGGGGGATGTTCAGGCGCTCTTCAGGAGGCCCGGTCGCAACCTGATCAGCGCGCATGGTTTAGGCTTGGACCGTACGTCGAGTCGCCCCGTCGTGGTTCTTCCCAAGAGAGCGCCTAACCCTTCGTTCCGTGACTCAAAAATTAGGCACTTTGGGCATTTTTCTGGGGTCCCCTGGGCGTCGCCGCCGCCCCATGATGCTTCCGTTCGATCGCGGGCGCTCTCCCCTTCGTTTCGGCACCGCCGGGCGACCTGGGAAAAATTTGGGGGCGTCGGCGCGCAGCGTCCATAACTAGTCGTCCGGCGCGTGTCAACTAAGTTACACGTTACTTTTGATGGCCTTAGGCATGCAGTGATAGCTCCCCACTGCTCCGGGGATATGTGTGTTCACCACTTGCTGTGCGTGTGTTCACTACTCTCTGAATGGGTTAAATGCAGAGGTCACATTTCGTTGCCTTGTACTTGTACATGTGCAATGACAATAAAGTTGAATCTAATCTAATCTTCTCTGAGCTTCATCTCACTGATGGAACTCCTGATGGATCGGGTCAACATTAGACCAGACTGTATACAGTATGTGTGCTGTTACAGCAGAAAGTGCATCCTTCCAGCCTAAAAATAATTCATATGACTCCAGTGGATTAATAAATGTCTTCTGTAGTAAAACAATACTTTTGTGTGAGAAAACACTTATTTAGTAATCGTTGTGTCAAATATAAATAAAAACAATAGCAGAGGTGGGTAGTAACGCGCTACATTTACTTCGTTACATTTTCTTGAGTAACATTTTGGAGAATATGTACATTTTAAGTAAAATTAAAAGTGTGTACTTTTACTCTTACTTGAGTAAATTTCTAATAGAAAATCTGTACTTTTACTTCGTTACATAACTTACATTGCATGACGTTCCTTCGTTCCATCATTTTAAAATATGCATTATAAAATGCGTTGTTTATTTCAAGGTTGTCGTCTCTTTTTACGGGCATTCCCGAGTGATCGATTCTTTTGAGTCGATTCTTTTGAAAGCATTAATTGAACAATGGGCAAAACCATTTGAATATGCTAATGAATCAGTTCAAATGACTTGTTCAGTTCGCAGCATGATCTGAATCATCTGAAGCAGGAAATTCCCTCCTCGTAGCGCAAAATTTAAGAACACGCAGAACACAAAGAGCGTTGAATGAAGTGGATATTAATCTGTACAATCAAAACTGCAAATGTGTCATATTGTTTGCCAGCAATGATAAATGCCCACCATATGCGCGCACCCGCGCGACCTGTTCGTCAGACACCGCAACATGCGCGTTACCTGTCAGACACAGAGACGTGGGCTTGCAGAAATATACATTTGAAGAACAGAATGAAGAAAACTTGTTGATGGGCGTGTGGTTCACTGTTTACTGTTTGTTTACAAGTAATAGCGTTTCACAACACACACGTGACACAACACGAGAAAACATGAGCTTGGTTCAAAAATGTGTATTTCATTTAGAGAGCACTGCAGATGTTCTAGATCATCTTAGGAAATTCTCTGAGTTTAGTTAATGTTTTGGTTTGGTCTATTATTCTAAATAAGTTGTGTAAACTACATTGACATCAGGACTAGATGAAATTTACAGAAATGCTTGTCTCTTCTGTGTTTGTCTATTCTTAGTCTCTCTAGTATATTGCAAAGATATCTGCTTATGATAATTAAAAATATTGATTAAAATGTAATATTAAAATATTTGCGTTAATATTCATTTTATGTAGTAGTCCTATATAATCAGATACAAAGTAACTAAGTAACTAGCTACTTGAGTAGTTTTTTCATTGCATACTTTTTTACTTTTACTCAATTAATTTTTAAAATAGTGACTTTTACTTTTACTTGAGTAACAATTTCTCTAGTTACTTGTACTTTTACTTGAGTAAAGATTTTGGCTACTCTACCCACCTCTGAACAATAGCAGCATTATGTTTAAATATGTCAGCACATCAAATCCCATTGTCATGTGTTTTATTCATCATATGTGTGGGTCTGAGGGTGTGATGGTTCAGCTGTGACTGTGAGGAGCAGATCAATGGATGGATGTGATTTTGACATTTTTTTTAAATTACGAGATTATGAGGTTATCCTTGACCTGTTTATTACAAGACTGCTTACCAAATACTGTAAATAAACTAACATGAGAAAAATCTGATAATATGTGATATGAGAGATGAATGAAATGATCCGTGAAGATTTTCAGAGAATCTGATGTGTGTTTCTGAATTGAAGAGTGTGTTGTTGTTCTCTACAGATTGATATTCTGTGATATCACTGATGAAGGTCGTGCTGTTCTGGAGTCAGCTCAGAGATCAAATCCCTCAAACCAGACACAACTGAACCTCTGAGAGAATAATCAGAAATGGTATAAAGTTAAAGACTAATCCTTGTTAAAACCCAATAGTAATACATTAAAATATTGCAATATGAAATGTAATAATTCTCATTTCCATTCATGTCACTACAATGCATTTTATAGTTTTACTACAGTAGTAGTTGAACAGGTATATCAATTGTATATATTGTGTATGTTTTTACATTATTTGTATTTTACACTGTAACGTTACATCATGAATAATGAATTGTGATTTTTGAATTCTTGTTCTTCATCTTTCTGATAGTTCCAATGTTCTAAAGTTCGTCTAATTCACTGTTGTGTTTATTGTGTTTGTTTCTGCATCTTGTCATCTTTTGCTGCTTTAATGATGTGAGATCAGTGATTGGTCAGCTGACTCATGTGATGTCACTTCCTCTCCTCAAACCATCTGACCAGCACATCCACCCTGCGTTACATTTTGTGAATATCCCTATGCCCTAAAAGTTTTTACTTTTAAAAGTTTTTACTTTTCCCTTCGAAAAGTAAAATTCTTTATGTGTAAACTCTAGAGGGAAAAACAAAATTGTACATCTTAATGTGTCTGTTTAAAATTCACTTGGCAAAAGGAGCAATAAAAACAACATCATTTGCTCTTTATTTGGAGCGATATTTTGTGTGGTGCCCCCTTCCCAAAGGGCCCTTCGGAGGGTGATATATCCCGTTTGTAATGCATCATCACACGAGAACTTATCCCATCAGAGTAAACCCTCGTTCTCTCTCTCTGTAAAAACAAACCAAAGAATTTAAAGAACAAATAAAGTTTCTGTCTTCAAATAAAAATAGTTCTTGAAAATGACATAAGAAATCAACAGTGAGATTTGGTAAAAAGAATGTTTTAATTCACTTTCTATACTACAAGTCATGACATTATTTACAGTATTTGAAAAACAACCTAACAAATGAAGAAAATACAGACTATGTTTGTTTGAATATAACATAGAGAATAATGTTAATGTGTGACAGCAGCACTGGACTGAAGTGAATTTCCTGTGATGTTTAGAAATAATTTCATACTCTTTCTCTGACTCCAATTACTCCAGTATTCATGAGATAACATCTATTTCTGCGGGGAACAGTTGAGTTATTCCCACATAGCTCTAACCGGACCTAGTGCTCCAGACTTGGTAACCCCCCCTCCGTGGGCTGTTCCGTCTGATGTATCCTCATGAATGGTTCCCACCTTGGCAACCCATGACCTCCCCAGGTGGACTCCCACCTTGCGGTTAACTCCTGCAGTCCGCACATTCCTCCCATGAGTTCTCCCCTGATGGTGAGACCATGTGGTGTCTCCACTAATTCCTCCCTACGGTAGGTAGTGGCCTCTGAAGCGTTTCCCCCCCGGGGGGAATAATGCTTACCCAGTGGCCCGTACGGTGCCGGGCGGCTTCTCGCCATTTAGAGAATCAGGCCTCCGCTCGTGACGGCCGGCGTTAGGGGGCTTCCCAACTTTTTGTGGAAAGCTCTGGGTCCCCCTTCCTCTCCACTGGAAGGTCATAATTTTGCGCTAGCGTGTTCGTCTGACTCGCCCAGGCCAGTCAACGTCGCTCCGCAGAGATTGTGACGCGGCTCAGTGCTGTGGCGTCTTCCATAGGAACCCCATTCTGTCGGTTCGACACAACGTCGAGAGACCGACAGAAAGGGAACGTCTTGGTTACGGATGTAACCTCGGTTCCCTGATGGAGGGAACGAGACGTTGTGTCCCTCATGCCACAACACTGGCCGCCCACCCCAGCGGTCGGGGGAGGATGCTTAGGCTCCTCAGACCAAAGGTGAATGAATGAGCACGCCGGCTTCCCTCTTATACCCGGACATCCGGGGAGGAGCCCGGCATGCAAATTTCATTCGCCAATTTTCATTGGCCTTTTCTAAATACTCAGAAGATGATAGGTTCTCAAGACAAACCCCATTCTGTCGGTTCGACACAACGTCTCGTTCCCTACATCAGGGAACCGAGGTTACATCCGTAACCAAGACGTTTTAGCCCATGCTGATGATGATGAGGATGATGTGGAGGAGTATGTTGCGTTTTTGTCTGCCTCCTGTAATTCCTTGTCTGTGGCTGATGTTGATGTTGCATGTGCTGCTTGCCCTGTACTAACCCAGCTTCGTACACAGATTTCTGTTGGTTGGCCTCCTTCATCGAACGGACTGAATGCTGAATTGCTGCCATACTATCAGGTGCGACTGGAACTCTCTGTTAAGGACAACTTTGTCTTCCGAGGCTCACGACTGATTGTGCCTGGTGCTCTTCGCCCTGCGTTGGTTTCTTTAGCACATGAAGGACACCAAGGGGAGGTGAGAACCAAACAACGTCTCCGTGATGTCTATTGGTGGCTAGGGATGGATGCCCTGGTTCACAATAGTGTCCGTTCCTGCCATGTCTGTCAACTCAATGACAAAACTGTGAAGTCTCATCCTGCTCTTCTTCAGCCGGTACCACTGCCAGATGGACCATGGCAGAAAGTCTCTGTGGATATAGTCGGGCCCTTTGACACTGCAGCTTCTGATTGCAGGTTTGCTATCACATTTCGATCACAGGTTTCGTTTACTCATACCGTCACTGCAGATTCTGTGATTTCATTCCTGTTATCCGTATTCAGTCGCCATGGAAACCCATTGAGCATAGTGACTGATAACGGTGTTCAGTTTACATCTGCTGCCTTCGCTGCTTTTCTGGAAAAACGGAACATTCGTCACTGTCATTCCTCTCTCTACTACCCTGCAGCTAACGGTGCTGTGGAAAGGTTTAATCGTGTGCTCAAACACACTGTCCAAATGGCTATTCAACAACATCAGCCATGGAAACCTGTCGTAACTGACTTTTTGCAAGTGTACCGTGCCACTCCGCATGCTTCAACTGGTACCTCGCCTTTTCAGCTCCTTTGCGCCAGGAAAATGCGCACAAGACTGTCTAGTCTGCCATTCCCTGCTGTGCCCGCACCTACTGATGTGATTGTTTGCCAAAGGGTTACACGGCTGCAACGAAAAATGAAACAGTATACTGATGCAAAGCACGGTGCACGCACTCCTTGCTTTCAGGAGGGTGATAAACTGAGAGTCCGTAACCATCTGCATGTTCCTAAGGGCCACAGGAAATTCAAAGATCCTCTCACAGTTCACAAAAAAACTGGGGATGGGTACATATGTTCTTAGTGATGGGAAAATCTCACTGCATTTCCATGCTCAACAACAGCTCCTGCTGAGGACACTGATCACTCTGTAAATTTTCCTACCTCTAGACCTACACGTAATGTGCACAAACCTAGTTGGCTAAATGACTATGTCACTTAAATCGCATGTATTGCTGCATTGTTGATGTATTGCATACTGTGTCTCCATGTCAAGTTAATTCTTGAGTTAATAAGTTCTATTAATACAGAAATGTTACTTTCTGTATACTGCTGTTATCAACATGTTGTTACTGTGTTGTGCTTGAGAGTTAATGTTGTTGAAATGAACAAAATGACTATACTTTGGATTAATCATTAACGGATTAAGTAACTAATATTGCTGCCTAGTTACTACACAGAGTATAGTTCTAAAAAAAGGGAAAATGTTGTGTTCACAGGTCACATAGCATTGTGACTACTGTTTTGAAAAAAGAGTTAATTCAGTGCTGTTGTTACGTTATGACGTAACGACGTAATGTGAATGAAGAAAGTCGAGTAAAAATGGTGAATGATCTCTACTCCTGTCTCGGTTGTTTTTTTACTGTTGAACTACCTTGCAAGACACCACAGAGTCAACAAAAAACGAATGGTTACATTTTATCTTCAACACTGTTCCAGAGAAGTACAATGAAAAAGTGTTAGTTTGTGCAGAGCATTTTAACGACGATTGCTTCACTAATCTGGGAGCGATCAAGACCGGCCATGCACGGCAGCTTCTGTTAAAAAGTGGGGCAATTCCATCGGTTAAAACTGCGCGAGGACAGTCTGGCGCTTCAGATTCACAGCCTGGTAAGACGCGTTACATTTCCATCACACAATTGCAGTATTCCACCAATCACTACGCAGTAGTGAACTGGCCAATCATAGCACACCTCGTTTTTCAGAGCGATGAGCTTTGTAAAATATCTTCGCGTTTCAGAGAGGCGGGGCTAAATGTAGATACAAACATGCACGGTATGTGGAAAATACAGCGTTTTTTAACCTTAAATCGTGTATACACATTGTAATACATCTAAAGCAAACAATAATATTCGTTTTAGCCGCGTAAAATGACCCTTTTAAGACACATCCAAGACTTTTCTTTCAAATGAAATCAAACACATATGAGGAGCACTTTGATTTCAATGCAAACACAGAAGATTTTTCTGAAACTATGAAGTGAAACTCATCCGTCCAAACCAAACTCTCAAAATCAAACATCACAGTCTAGAAGTTTCTCAGTCGTACACTGTGAGCTGAAATTCATCAGCAAGAGAGAGAATTCGTACTTTAAATTCTTGAACACTTTTCCACACCTTTAAAAAGTTTGTGTTGATGTAATAAAACAAAGCATCATGCAGATTTAAAAATCTGAGGGTGACAGTCAGCGATCAAGAAACATGTCATTAGAGTTTTTTTGTCACTCGAGCTGCAGCAAATCCAGTTTTTTTGTCAAAATAAACAAACAAGTAAACAGTTGATGTTAAATCATGAGGGTTGAGGGGTGTTGTGGATCAGTTTTAGTTGGCATCAGCTGAACTGGGTTATAAAACAGTTTGATTTAGTCAGTGTTTGTGTTTTGTTATCAGATGAGTGATCCAGCTCTGCTCTGAGCGGGCACCATGATGGACACGGCTCCCATGCGCTCCAGCACGGCCTGACTCACTGTGTACGAGTGCATGTGTTGTTGCCCGTGAGTCTCTGGGGGTGTCATGCTGACGGTCGGGCGCAGTCTCAGAGAGCTGTGATTGCGATGATGTTAATGAAGGAGAACTTTATTGATGGAGTTTCAACTGAACTGAAGGTTTAAATAGTTGAGAATCACTGCTGTAATGTCCTCTAGATTACAGTAGAGTTGAAGAAGCCTACTGTAACCTTTCGATCTGTAAACAATCCGAATATCTGTTGATGATATCAGAGTGATACGTCAGCCATGAATGAAAATTTCCCCATGTTTTACTCACCCTCAAGGCATCCTAAGTGAATGTGACTTTCTTTTAAAAAAGTCACATTCTTTTAATACGTGGTATATAATACCACGTATCCTTTTACTTCCAAGCGATAGAATGGGAGTGAATGGGGGGCCATTTTTTGAAGTTCCAAAAAGTGCATCCATCGATCAAAGAACGGCTCTGTGGTCTTAACAAAGGTCTTCTGAAGTGAATCGATGCATTTGTTTAAGAGAAATATCCATATTGACAACACTATTAACGATAATGTCAAACATCTGTTATCCCTCAGATGCAGGAGAACGAGAGGCTTGTTTTTCCGGCAAATGACGCAGGTGTGTCGTAAGTTTCTGTGACGAACACAGCATTTTTCGTTTTCAGCCAATAGGACAGCACCTCCTCTGGTTCCACTTACTACTCGTAATTCCGGGACACCCCACGGTGCAACACGATCTCACCATCCAACTTGGCAATAACACAATCACTCCTTCCAAAACCGCAAGGAACCTCGGAGTCGTATTTGATGAACAGTTGTCCTTCAATGATCACATTGCAAAGACAACACAGTCATGCTGATATGCCTTATTCAACATTAGAAAGGTTAGATGCTATCTCACTGAGCATGCGGCACAACTCCTTGTCCAGGCCCTGGTAATCTCAAGGTTGGACTATTGCAATGCTATGACATATCGCTTATTGCTCCCTGAACTCTCTGTAAGTCGCTTTGGATAAAAGAGTCTGCTAAATGACTAAATGTAAATGTACTTGGAGGCCGCCATTTTTTTTTAGTCAAAATCTGTAACGTCAAATGGTTGCAACCTAAACCCGTTCTCTTACAGTTTTTCTCGATTGCTAAAACACAATTCATGAAACAACTCACCATTTTCTGACAACTATAAACACATTCTCAGAACAATACACCAACTTGTACAAACCCCACACACAAACAGTCTCAATTTGCAAAGGTTTAACCATGTTCTCATTCAGAAAACACAAACACACAATATAATGAACTGAAGTGTCAATATGTAAACTCAAATAGCACACATTTGTCCATCAGTAAACATTCAGTTGCAAAACTGATGACACACAAATTAGAATCTCAGTATAATATCAATAGGAGCACAGGTAATTGTGCATCCTAGAATCATCTACTGGGCGTTATACTACTTACTGTAAACATACAGTATAATTACAGTACACACTTTATATGAAAGAAATTTCTCTATTCTGTATCCAGTAAACTGTAGCACGTGTACACCCTTTTTACCTGTTCTGTATTTTTGCAGAAAATACGGAATACTTTTACAAAATTGGGCCAAAGGTGCAGAGGATGCCATATTTTTTACATTGCCTCCTGTCACGGTCCTACCTTCTTGTTTATGAATTCCTAGTCATGTGGCAGGATCGGGACAGAGCCCTTAGGTTTTATGTGAGAAAGCCATGAGTTGTTTATGTTTTTTACCTCTCATGTGTTTTCTCGTGTCTTGTCATAGGCCCCGCCCCTCTCGTTTCATGTATTGCCTCCCTGCCGTGTCTAATGTTTCAAACCTGCCCTGTGTCATTATCCCTCTTTTGTCTTCTCCTATTTAATGCCCTCTTGTTTCATTGTCCTGTGGTCTTGCGTTGTATGCAGTGTTGGGTGTAACTAGTTACTAAGTAATTAGTTACTGTAATTTAATTACTTTTCCCTTGAAAAAGTAAAGTAAGGGATTACTCTCATTTTACTTCTGATGTAATTAAAGTAAATACTTTGTGCAATATGTGTGTGTGCAGAAGAGGCATTTACATCAAAATTCAAAGTCTAACTTCAAAATCCGTGCTTTAATGTATAATTCTCACATTTGTAATTAATAATAATACTTTATGTAGTTTTCTATTATTTATTTGAATGAATTAAAAGAGCCGTTTCATGTCTATCCTTGAATCACTTAACTCATCAAGGTTGATATAGGATATAGAAAGTAATTAGTAATAAGTAACTAAATACTTTTTGAAGAGAGTAACTTGTACAGTAATCTAATTACATTATTGAATGTGTAATTTGTAACTAGTAATTAATTACTTTTTCAGAGTAACTTACCCAACACTGGTTGTATGTGTGTGTTTGGTGAATGTCCAACGGAAGTGCAACTCTGTGAGTTCTCGTCTTGTTCCTGCCTTGTCTTTGGGATTATTATTTACAGTTTTTTTCAACTGCTTACACACATTTTCAAAAAGTTGCCTCTTTTTTTCAAAACTTTACGCACAAATCCAAGAATTGCACACACAAAATGCAAAATGCCTCACATCTCTTGCAAAATGAAGCACTACATAAAAAAATATCACAAACACATTTCAAAAGCAAACATTTGTCTTCTGTTGCAAACACTTGTACCGTAATGTTATATTTTGGGATATATCATGTACACACAGTTATTCAAAACCTAAAGCTCTTCTTTCATGAGCTCCTCTGTACATTTCTGTACAAGATTGAAAGAAATTGGCAGAGAGATGTTTAAAATTCACTGTAAAAACAAAAGCTAGATTGAAACACAACTTTTTATTTCCTGTGTTTATTTATTTTTTTGCTGGTTGTGAATACAGTATCACTGTACACAGTACGAAAACAAAATTCTGGAGGACACGATGTATTGTTGTGAGACTCACAGCATTTATGTTCACAAAAATTGTGGCATAATTATGGATATGGTTGCGTATATTTTACAAATTCATTATAAGCATTATTGGCCAAAACCATATTCACGATAGCCGTCTCTTGCTCTTCAGTGAACATGTGACCTCGCCCACCATGAAACCGTCACCTTTCCACTCTGTAAAAGATGTAGAATAGTGCGAGTGTGTGCCATAAACTGTAACATAATATTCTATTTATACAATATGGTCAGAACGACTTCTTCCAGTTGGCTGTACTGTTGTACAGTTGGATACCTCACCAGACTGTGACCAATGCAGTGCACTGTAGTACAATACAGTTTTTTACGATTGCTTAAGCACAATTTTGAAAACAGGGCCCGGTTTGTCAAAACACTACACACAATTAACACAACCCTACACCAAAGTAGCACAACACTTCAGATCATTTGCAAAATGGAACACTTTTGTCAAAACTATCCACAACTTTTTAAAAACAATATTTTGTTACCATTCAAAACACACATATTTCATATGACTTTAATCTTTTTGAACCAGTTACACACTGCTGTTGCTAACCTAAAACACTTTTAGCAAGTCTAATTCTCAGTGATTAGAGTACTGTAAATGAAGTACACTGAGAAAGTGCAACTATACAATAGTTCACCAAAAACTACACAAGACCAGTGCCAGTGGTGTAAAGTATTGGAGTAAATGTACTTAGTTACTTTACTTAAGTATCTTTTTGGCTACTTTGTAGTTGTACTGAGTATTAAAGATATTAGCAACTTTTACTCTCTACTTAACTACATTTTTGAACAAGTATATGTACTCTTTACTCCACTACATTTGTAATGACTAATGCAGTTACACATTACATTTTGCATGCCACCTATCTTATAATTAATATTGCCATTTACAGGGTAATGAAGGTACTACAATCTTGTGGATTTTGCTCTAACTTACAAAAACTTGTCAACATGGCTTCTTTATATGAATATGAGTGCAGTATCAGGTAGATGTCAATCGCTGGCGGTTTACACACGGTTAGCCCTTACCCGCTATTTCTACAGTAATATATTGGCAACACTGTTGCCAGCTAGTTACTGTAGGTCACACATCTACAAAAGCTCTTTTTTTAAAACTAACTCTTCCTAAATGTGCTCTAAACATGTTTGCTCAAAATTTGACCATGTGGTGGGACTATTGCCATGAAGTGATGTAAACCAGTAAAAAGAATGTATAGTATTTCAATTTTCAAAAGTGCTCTCACACTATATAGACAAAATATTAACCTATAGAATGAGTCGGACACAGAGAAATGAACAATCCACATATGAATCTCAACAATGGTGACAATCAACTGAACAGCTTCATGCTGCAATGCATGCTGGGTACATAGTACAAAACTCATTCATGATTGTTTGTCACCATTGATGAGGTTTGTATGTCAAGTGTCTAACTGTGTCTCAATTGCAAAGAAAGATTTTCTGACAGAGATCTTTCCATTACAACATGTATCACTTTACCAAACATATCTTAATAAATCTTAAATGCTATATTATTATTATTTAATGATTGAATTCTTTCAGATGTATCTTCAGTTACTAAGCAAACATAAAGTTGCGGTTCCTGTAAAGTCCCTTTCAGTGTTATTGTATAAGTGTACATTTTAAAGCTACAAGAAAGTCAAAGAGTCCAACCAAAGCAAACACTGATCGCCATAATGGTGACTTAAAACACAATTGAACCACTATGAACTGAGTTCAATCTCAATAAGATCTTACACAGATGACAGAAATAAAGTGAAAGTGGTGTCTGTAATATGTGAAGATGTTATTGATGTTTGTGTTTAATTCTCCTCTGGTGAAATCTTGAC
>NW_026634979.1:0-81379 GCF_024868665.1 Triplophysa rosa
GTTCGTCCTTTGTACAACACATTTATTTCTCTGTAAGAGATATAGAAAAACACAGTCTAGACCGGGATTACTCTCTGTAGCATGCACAATTGAACTCTCTCATAACATACTGAACACTATTTACACTATCCTAGCGTCAGGTTAACCTATTGTCACAAAAAATAATATCTTATCATGCAAATGTCCATGCAAATACTGTACTGTACTGTACAAAATGGACATGTTATCCTTGACACAATTTATCCTTTTAAATCCAAAAACATAACACAATGGCCGAACATGTTTGATAGTGTTGTGGAAAAATTTCAGTCTTGTAGTTCAAAAAATCTCTCAGAGAAGGTCCGGATGTTGAGGAGTTAACTTTATTTGCTCGAGTCAAACAAAGTGAGATGTTCCAAGTCATCTAAAAACCAAGTGTTTTCAGTCTACAGTTATAGTAAAACTTCTGAAAGGTGGTCCTCTCTAAAACCAATCAGGTATTTTCCTGTTATCTCTTATTTTTATTAACCAATTGTTAATTGTCTGCCACCAATAAGTCCCAGGTAACAAGGTATGTATCTAATGGTGGTACGCTGGTTATTACATCATTTTTAAAATAATTTGCATACAATGGTAACTACACGAGACCACCAAACAAGCCACGGTCTCCATACGAGACGGCGTGGCGTCCGTGTGTAATCATGGTTACTTATAAACAGTGGAAAATCCCCTGGTTTTAGAGAGAACACAACAGGCTTCAAACTTTAGGCCTCTAAAAACATGACTGGATTTTACCTTGTTACATTGTGCTCAAATGTGCTTTAAACATGCTTAAAGTGACATTAAGTGCATTTATATGAACAATCATTGGTTACAGGTACAGATTGTGTCATTAAATCATCAATTCTTCTTCAAATAATCAAATTATCATCATAAACCTACTTATATGTAATTATTCTTATTGACTATGATTTCAGATCAACCCATCTATGTACTAATGTTCCTATGAATACTTCTCAATACTTTTTAGGTATTTTATCAAGTGCATTTATAACTGTGGTGAAAAACAGTGCTCAATACATGTAAAAAACATGTATATGTGCCCAGAAAGTGCTCAATACATGTAAAAAACATGTATATGTGCCCAGAAATTACACAATATATTCCCCCCTTTGGGACTCAAAAAGAGTCCCACACATGATTAATTTCTGACGAGGAATATACTACAACGTGAATAAGTGCAGGCAAATGCCATCAAAACCATAATAAGAAATGTGTAAGTATATGCGTGGGCGAATCCCTTAAGTAATTACTCGAAGTATGCAAGCTAAGAAAAATCCATCTTATCCATCTTGGTTATCTCGTTACACGGACAACACCTGCTTATAACCCACTATAGAACAAAGACATATCTATTCATTTTCATAGATACGTTCAGTATTAACTGAATAAACAACCATCTGTTGTTGAGGAGCAGACGTGTTAGCTCTCTTAATAGCCTGCATGACACATGGCCAAAAGCATAACAATAACAAAATGGGCAAGAGAATGCAGGTTGCCAACATCAATATGTTATGTAGATTTGGGAAAATATTATTGAACCAGTCCCAAATGGAAGATTCTGAATTCACTTCTTCTTTTGTGATCATTGTGGATAACTTGGTGATGTTATGTATTCCTTGTTCGATAAGATGTCCATCCGCGTCATTGTCTGGAATGTACGTGCAACAAGTCTCTCCAATCATAGCACAAACACCTCCGCGTGCTGCGGTGAGTTGATCCAGGACCACTCTGTTCTGGAGTGCGGTAAGCCGTATTCCTCGAAGTTCCTCTCTGATTCCTTCCATCATGATTTTCGTTGTATTGATAAATGAGGCTAGCTCATATCTGGTGATTTCCACGTCATGCATCAGTGATTCTACACCCAGTGCTGGGCTGAAAGCAGCCACAAGTTTCTCAGCAACTGTCCATATGTGATGNGGATGTTGGAACAAAGAAATAAATAAGTCCTCTGTAACATCGTAACATCTCACATATCCCACTGGCTCATTATTCTCATTATGCACATGGTCAAAACTTTTCCACACCTCAGACTTTGCTTTAGTTGCTGGTGCAACCAAAACGTAATCGCCAGAGGCAAGCCTCCGTTTCACCTCCTAGCCAACCCGTTCTCACTCCCGACTCGTCAAATATTTAGCTCGTCAGCGCCCCACGGCGTCACATTTGAACGCGCAGAGTACCCCTTTGGCGTTGTTTTTCGACGAACAGGGAACTGCGTTGCTGTTTTCTAAATGCTCCAGACCGAGATGCGTGCAATTCTTAGCATTTCATAATTATTTATGGTTTTAATATTTTGTAGCACCTACCCACCTCACCCTAAACCTAACCCTAACCACTTCTCAGCCATATAAAACACAACACGCGAATAAAAGTACAGTCACAGGTATTTATTACACAAACTGACCAAAAGCATTACAAAATAAAACAAACAACTTGTTTCGCATACCTTTTTGCACCAAAGCCTTACGATAACATTACAATGGAGATGCCGTGCGTGTCCGTGAATACATGAACTCGGCTGAGGCTCCCATTCAAAAGATACAATCCTGGAACACATAGTGTTGTGGAAAAATATTCAGTCTTGTAGTTCAAAAAATCTCTCAGACAAAGAAGGTCCGGGATGTCAGGAGTTAACTTTATTTGCTCGAGCAAACAAAGTGAGATGTTCCAAGTCATCTAAAAACCAAGTGTTTTCCAGTCTACAATTATAGTAAAACTTCTGAAAGGTGGTCTCTTCTAAAACCAATCAGGTACTTTCCTGTTATCTCTTATTTTTATTAACCAATTGTTAATTGCCTGCCACCAATAAGTCCCAGGCAACAAGGTACGTATCTAATGGTGGTACGCTGGCTATTACATTATTTTTAAAATAATTTGCATACAATGGTTACCACACGAGACCACCAAACAAGCCACGGTCTCCATTCGAGACCACCAAACACACCTTGGCGTACGTGCGTAATCATGGTTACTTTTAAACAGTGGAAAATCCTCAGGTTTCAGAGAGAGCACAACAGGCTTCAAACTCTAGGCCTCTAAAAACATCACTGGATTTTACCTTGTTACATTGTGCTCAAATGTGCTTTAAACATGCTTAAAGTGACATTAAGTGCATTTATATGAACAATCATTGGTTACAGGTACAGATTGTGTCATTAAATCATTAATTCATCTTCAAATAATCAAATCATTATCATAAACCTACTTATATGTAATCATACTTTTTAAATGTGATTTCAGATCAACTCATCTATATACTAATGTTCCTATGGATACTTCTTAATACTTTTTAGGTATTTTATCAAGTGCTTTTATAACTGTGGTGAATAGCAGTGCTCAATACATCTAAAATATATCTATGTGTGCTCAATACATCTAAAATATATCTATATGTGCTCAGAAATTACACAATATATTCCCCCCTTTGGGACTCAAAAGGAGTCCCACACATGATTAATTTCTGACAAGGAATAGATACTACAAAGTGAATGAGTGCAGGCAAATGTCATCAAAAATGTAATAAGAAATGTGTAAGTATATATAGATATATATACGTAAATGCGTGGGCGAAATCCTTAAGTAATTACTCGAAGTAAGCAAGCTAATAAAAATCCATTTTATCCATCTTGGTTATCTCGTAACACGGACAACACCTGCTTATAACCCACTATAGAACAAAGACATATCTATTCATTTTCATAGATGCGTTCAGTATTAACTGAATAAACAACCATCTGTTGATGAGGAGCAGATGTGTTAGCTCTCTTAATAGCCTGCATGACACATGGCCAAAAACATAACAATAACAAAATGGGCAAGAGAATGCAGGTTGCCAACATCAATATGTTATGTAGATTTGGGAAAATATTATTGAACCAGTCCCAAATGGAAGATTCTGAATTCACTTCTTCTTTTGTGATCATTGTGGATAACATGGTGATGTTATGTATTCCTTGTTTGATAAGATGTCCATCCTCGTCATTGTCTGGAATGTACGTGCAACAAGTCTCTCCAATCATAGCACAAACACCTCCACGTGCTGCGGTGAGTTGGTCTAGGACCATTCTGTTCTGGAGTGCGGTAAGCCGTAGTCCTCGAAGTTCCTCTCTGATTCCTTCCATCATGATTTTCGTTGTATTGATAAATGAGGCTAGCTCATATCTGGTGATTTCCACTTCATGCATCAGTGATTCTACACCCAGTGCTGGGCTGAAAACAGCCACATGTTTCTCAGCAACTGTCCATATGTGATGGTTCTTTGGCACTGGGCTTTCTCTCAGGAAATTGAATAAGTCCAACTACATGGAGGGGCCATCATCTTGCCATCATCATCAAAGCACATAGTCCTGTCCAGTTCTTTGGTAAGGATAAGTATACTCGATATCCACACAGCCAGTAGTGTCCTTCAACGACACCTGTTCCCTCTAGATCGGGAACATGCACAGTCAAACATGAAGGACATTTTGCTCGTCCTCTCTCGGAAGTCACAAGGTATTGGTAGGCCACAACTGTTTGTGGAGCTTTATGTGTAGTTGTAATAAGGCGAGGTGGAGGATGCACATAGTCTGCTATGCGAAGACATGACATACAACTTTGTCTCATAGATTCATTTGTTTGCTTGTAGATATGTGAACATTTCTTCTCTGGTAATTTTCCCAAGAAATGTCCTCCTGAAGATCGTTCATGACAGATGAGTTTACTAGGTAAATGCTTGACTGTTGCAATCTGAGCAAAAAGTCTTTTGGGGAGAGTGATTGATTTCCACGTGCTGTCCATTTGAGTCATCATAACAGTATCTCCATTTGGTTTCCTTTGTAGTCCTGCAGCTGCTATTGCAACCATAGTCATCTCAAATGTTGTGTTATGATCCTGATGTGGCCACCAGTCTCCTCCAGTGGTGCTATGAGGGAACTGAGAACAAACATAACAGTTTCTGGAAGCATACATTTTGACTGTATGATTGGTGAATCTCCACCACATGTTAGTAGCATAAGGATGAGGGGGATTAGGGTGATCCATCCATGAATCAAGTTGGTCTGTGTTGTTGATACTCTGTCGTTTATTTCGATGTTTTGGTGCAGACTCTGGAACCAACTGACCTGGGGACAAATGTTCATCTGTAGTAGCATTTACTCCAAAGTCAGCCTGTTCCAAGGTAGAATTCATAAAGTCTGTGTGGTTCAAATCCATATCCATGTCTTTGCGCAGAGTTATGTTGTCCTTGAAATGGGTATCTGAAAGTTCCTCTTCAGTAATTTTTCTCATAATAATTGGTATTATGATCACACATGTCAAAATGATCAACAAAGATGCTATGTCTCGCTCTCCACACAATCTTCGAAGTCTCATAGGATAGCATGGGTGTTTTCTGCCCTCCATATTGTTATTTGCAATGTTTAGTTTTATTAAGCTTCAGTTCAATTCATATCCTTCAGTGCGATAAGTAAAAATCACCCACTGACCTGGTTTTAATCTGGATTCTGCTTTAAATCGAGTATGACAATTATGTGGTTTAAATTTCAAAGTTCCTGTGTTCAGGTTAATTGAGGGCCAAAACAAATATTGAGTGCACACGGTTAAAGTCCAACTTGGCCTTCTTTCAGTCCATGAATCATCCTGTGTTGAAGTAAAACCTACAGCCAATATAGCATTGTCTTGTGACAGCAATTTCAGAGGCTCTAGCAGTTCCAGTTGTCTTTGTTCTTGAAATACAGACACGTAACCAGAATTCACCAGTTCTTGATAACACGGTCTCTCAGTACCTTCCTCCCTGGTTGGAAAATAGAGCGATGTTCCTCTTATTCTGTCTGCAGGTGGTTTTCGGTGTGGGGTGTCATCCGTATGATCAGGTTTGAATTTCTCAGCAAATTGTCTAAAGGCAGATGACATTCGTCACATACAATGTTTATAAGTCAATTATTTGGGTAATAATCCGTATAATATTTCCAAAGCTGCGTAGTGATGTCCGTATATTCCAAAGTTAAATGGCCAGTTGCTCTGTCCAATACTGGTCTAAAGTTTTGTCTTGTTTCGCCAACAATATATGTTCTTCCTAATTGTGTTGCGTTATCTGTAGATTTTTCTGCAGCTGTTACAAAGACTGCTAATATACTCTCGTCCTGTTGCAGGAGTCTTCTATCAACGTGCGTTGAGTAGGTTCTGTTGTTGTCTCTTCCCGGCCAAAAGTTAGTTGGATTAAATGGAAAATATCTGGAATGAGGTGTCTTTAAATTGAGTAATAAATGATCTTGGGTTGTCAATGGTACAACGTGATGCCACATGTGGAAAAGTCTTTGAAATGGGTGAGGTCACTAAAGGAGTCACTTCAGGGTAACTAATTTCTTTAAGCTAACTATGTTCGTCCAGTGGGTGGCCCCCACCCTCTCTAAATGAGGGCAGTTCTTCCACTGGCACTTTGCCCTCGTGCTCCTACTCACAGTTCTAGTTCCTTGGATAATGCGCACACACGTATTCCCACTCCGTGATAGGTAAGTTATGACCTGTAGTTGTTAAGGCTTTCTTTCCTCGATATATAACTGGTCGTTGTCCAGGTTGTGTGAAGAAAAAGAAAATAGTTATTCCACAATCGGTGTCGTAATAGGCTGGTACAGCAACTGAACGCCCCACAGCTAGGACTGCTGGATCCTGTTTCAGTATCTGTCGTGCTGCTGGTCCCAGTATTCGTCTGGAGTACCAAGATCGTGAAGGGTGTAGTACCGCTCTCTCATACCAGGATTGTTCTCGGTTCCGTGAATATTCTTCTTCCGTCAGTGGCATACATCGTTTCCATGGTAATTTAATTTCCTCTCGTCGTAATAGGTAGTCTGCGTCCGTGATGTCACTCTGACCAGAAACTCCTATCTGCAGTCCTGCTTTGAAACACCCCCAATCTTGTCCTGCTCAAGGGTTGTGATAAGAGTGAGGTAGATAAAGATAGAAAAATGGAGAGAAAGAAAGAGAGAACACATAATACATAGCCCTCTCTGTTATTTCTTTTGGGGTTATAATTAAA
The DNA here is from genome assembly GCF_024868665.1 of Triplophysa rosa. Taxonomy (NCBI): domain Eukaryota; kingdom Metazoa; phylum Chordata; class Actinopteri; order Cypriniformes; family Nemacheilidae; genus Triplophysa; species Triplophysa rosa. Next base: position 7,052 of record NW_026634979.1, read on the forward strand.
TAAATCAACTTGTTTTTTACATGTGCAGTTTCAAAAGGGGAAGGGGTTCACTGCCAAAACAATAAACAAAACATGAGCTATCTTCCTGCCTATAAGTGTCTTAAAAGAATATAACTATACTACATGCCCCAAAAGGAAAACAATTCTAAGCTATCTCCCTTATTATTCAAAAACAAAACTATAATGGTAAAACAAAAGTGGCACCCCTTGTTTTGGTTTTGCATTAAACAACTATGGAATGTCATCATATTCTTCACATTTTTCCATTGCTGTGACCATGGTTAACATAAATGCCTCAGAGTCATTGTGCATATGTAACTTTGCATGTAGTGACATTTGTTTTGCTGTGGCTCTAACCAACAAAGACCTTATCATAGGGAGAACACAACAAAATAATACTGCAGAAATCATTAGAACAGCAACAATTATCATTCCCACTTGAGTTAGCCATTTTCTCCAGGACCCAAACATTGACTCAAACCATGTTTCAAATGCCCTATCTGTTCCAGCATTGGCCGTTACTTCATCCCTCAGATTTTTCAATTTTTCCATAGCATGAGTGAAAGACCCATCAGGGGAGGTATTATTAGGAATGTAAGTACAACAATCTTCTCCAAACATTACACAAACCCCTCCTTTTTCAGCTAATAACCAGTTCAGGGCTTGTCTGTTTTGCCAGGCCATTTTACTCGTTGGGGCCAATTGTTCTCCAAGGGCTTCAAGTGCATCATTTGTAAAATTAATAAACCTCTGCTGATTGTAATACAGATAGTTAATCCATTCTGTGTTCTTATTTGGGGTTATCCATACAAGAATAGATTCAAATCCAGATCTAACCTCATCTCTTGCTTTAAATTGGTGTGGAATATTTCTAGGTTGGCCAATAGCATCCAAATAAACATTAGGGTCACTCTGGTATGCTCTCTTAATTATGTTATGTTTGGGCTTGCTTTTTACATTTTCATTTGGGTCCCATGTAATAATAGTAACATCTTGTATTAGTTTTACTCTTGCACATAAACCTATCCATTTTTCTGGCAATGTTGGCCTTAGTTTGCTTCCTCCACACAACCAGAAATAGTCAGCAATAGCATTTGCTTGAGTTTGGTAAGATTCAATTAATGGCCATCCTGTTGTCATATTTTGGCAGTTTTCTGGACCTATTACTGTGAAGTTATCTGTAAATGTGGCTGAAGCAAACTTATTACTCCAATGTCTTTTAATATTCTCTTGACCTCGCATGCTTTTATCCAAATGCCAAACAGTTATACAATTCCCTTAAAAAAATCCCACATTATTTCCACCTTTTTTGTTTGTACCATTAAAGCATTCATATTGCAATGTGTAATCTATGTCATAAACAGCTGGAACTTCAATCATGTTTGCTGGCAGGTTTACATCAATGTGCATACATTCCTTTCCCCATAATGGGTGAGTGTAGTACTTTTCCCTGTTTTTTCGTCCTGCCAAAGCTAAGCACTCTGCATGGCAAAAAGGAACAGTGTTTCTCTTTTTATCACACTGTTTTGTGTAATGTCCAGCACAATGTCTATAGTCATATGGGTTTGGCACAACGATGAGTTTGCTTAATGGTGAGGGGGTGCAAAACACACAACTGTCCATATATGACTGTTCCACTGTAAAACGTGGCTATCTATACCACTCATTGTGAATAGCAATGTCCCAAAGTCTCTCATACTGTGGTAGTTCATCACAAATCGAAGTCTGGGGGTGACCAACTGAGGTCTGACACATCGATTGTTGGGAGGTCTTCTGCCAGTAGTCGTTCAAGGGATAACTCTGGGTCAGGTACCCCTGGGTCTGTGGTATGGTCTGTACCAGGCTCATCAGTAGCAATATCGTGATCAGAATGTCCTGCATCTCCCTCCCGACTTGGGCCTGGGCGTAATTCCCTGTCGCTTGCCGGGGTCGGAGCGGTGTCTGGTTCCTGTCTATGGCGGCTATCTCGAGTTGCACTATGTTCTCCATGTATGTCAGGATCGTATACAGGCCTGCCAGCATGCTCCGTCGGTTGTCTGTGTTCTGTGCTCTGGCCTGGCTCCTCCCCCGTTCGTTCTGGTCGTGGCCTCTGTTCTGGCTCGTACGGCGGCTCATGCTGTGTCTGCTCCTGCTCCTGGTCCTGGTCGAGTCTCTCCTGCTGTGCCCTCTGCTCTGGCTCGTGCTGTGGGAGCTGCTCCGGTTGTCTCGCAGCTGCCCTAGGTGATTCTGGAGCAGGGTCGGGAGCTCTCTCGGGGGTCCCCTGACTATCATCTTGGTGCTGTACTTCGTCTGAAGTCTCTGATAGTTCCTCGTCGGCTTGTTCAGAATCTCGTAGACGGAGTTGTGGTACTCTGGTGCAATGGTTCAAGTGGTACCAGGTGTTGCTTCCTTCCACTTGTACTGCTGTTGGTGTTGCTCGTACGACTGTGTAAGGCCCTTCTCTCCGCGGCTCATTCCATCTCCTTCTGAAGACCCTCAGATAGACTTGGTCTCCAGGAACGATTGCACATGGAGCTTCTTCGTCCTCTCTGGGCCCTCGGCGATGCTCCTGTGAATATATAGCCTCATGTATAGCAGTTAATTGTCTCATATAAGTTCTTAATTCAACTTGCAATTGTTCCAGGGGCGGTCCATCATAAGGGCCCCTTAAGTATGGCACTGGCATAGGTCTGCCCGTGAGCATTTCATGTGGGGTCAAATTCGTGGTTCTGTTAGTTTGCATGCGATAGTTCATTAGTGCCAACGGTAATGCATCTACCCAGTTCAATTTGGTATCTGCACAGATCTTATTTATCTTTGCTTTTAAAGTCCCATTCGCTTTCTCAACCATTCCTTGAGATTGAGGTCTGTAAACACAGCCTAGCCGCTGTTTTATTCGCAACTGTTGTAAGACAGTCTTTACGGCTCGTTGAATAAAAGAGGAGCCGTTATCCGAGCTGATCTCAGAAGGAATTCCAAACCTAGGAATCACTTCTCTTGTCAAGAACTTAATCACAGTCCCAGAGCCCTGGTCTGCTGATGGCACAGCTTCCACCCATCTGCTGAATCTGTCTATAATCACCAACATGTATCTTTTTCCTCTGACTGATTTGATCATGTCAACATAATCCATTACTAAGTGTTTAAAAGGTCCCTCAGGTACAGGGATGTGTCCTATGGGTGCTGAAGTCCCTTTCCTAACATTGTTCTGAGCACAAATGTCACATCCTGTTAGGTAATCATCCACTGTTGCTTGCAAATAAGGTGACCAATATCCTTGTTGCTTGATCTTTCGAAGTATCTCATTTCGACCGCAATGATCAAACCCATGTGTCTCTGAAATTAATACAGTCAATAGGGCATGCGGTGCAATTATAAGTCCTTCATGAGAGCGCCATACTCCATTTGCATCTCTTGTGGCCCCCCTTTGCTGCCATACTGACTGTTCAACAGCACTTGCCTGCTCCTGTATGCGAGCAAGATCTGTAATGCGGGGCTCGGGTTGTACTAATACCATGGGGGCCATTACAGCAGTTAGGCACCCTGAAGCTCTTTTAGCCTCAGCATCTGCAGCATTGTTCCCAACAATTACAAAATCATTTCCCTTTTTGTGTGCTTGACACTTAACAACGGCTAAAAGTTTTGGTTGCATCATTGCAGAAATTAACTGTACAATTTGTTCTGCATGTTGTATTGGGGTACCGTCACTCTTTTTAAATCCTCTTTGTTTCCAGACGGCCCCATATAAATGGCACACTCCATGTGCATATGCAGAATCTGTATAAATATTTACAATTCGTCCCTTTGCCAACTGGCAAGCTGTGGTCAGAGCTTTTAGCTCAGCCAGTTGTGCGGAACACGGTTGCTCACAATGTTGAGAAATCACAGGTATAAATCCATCATCTTTTCGCTTAACCACAGAAAAACCAGCATGATTTCCCAGATGGTCTCTGAAACAAGATCCATCCACAAAATAATCAGCTTCAGCATGCATTATTGGTGTAGACTCTAAGTCTGGTCTAAGACGGGTAAATGCTAGTGATTCAGCAACACAATCATGTGGAGTGCCCTCATTTTCCAAAGGTATATAGTTAGCTGGATTTACAGTAGTACAATGTTTTATCGTTACATCTGGATATGTCAAAAGAGTTGAATATGCCAGGCTTCTGGCCTGTGTCAAAACAAATCTGCCCTGCTCCAACATTTCAACCACCTTGTGATGCGCATATATAGTCACAGGGTACCCCATAGTAAAAGTAGAAGCTTTCTCATAAGCATAATATACAGCAGCGAGTCCTTGATAACAAGGGGGATATCCCTGTGCTACACTATCCAGTTTTGTGCTATAAAAGGCAATGGGCTGTTTTCCTCTTCCCTTACAAGTTTCTTGCATCAACACTGCAGAGGCATATCCCTCTTTTCTGTTAGCTACATACAGGTGAAAAGGTTTCGTATAGTCAGGGCTGGTCAGAGCTGGAGCACTTTGCAGTTCTCTTTTAATAGACTCAAATGCTATTGTTGCATCACTATTCCATGTAAGTGGGGCTCTTAAATTTTGTTGTCCTGCCTGCTTCATTAGGGCTCTCAAGGGGGCAGTTTTTATTAGCATAATCCTCTATCCAGTCTGAGCTGAACCCAGTCATGCCCAGGAATGTCATCATATGACCAACAGTCTGTGGAGTGGAACCTTGCTAATTCCCTCTATTGGCTTTGTGATATTGCTTTGGTTTTATATGCAATTATATCTTCCCAAGTACTCTACTTGGGGAAGGCAATATGTAACTTTGCCTTTGAGGCTTTATGTCCTCTTCAGCTATTTTGGTTAGTACCTTAATAGAATCTCTGTGACATTGTTCAAGGTGTAGGGGAGCAAATTAACAAGATCATCAACATACTGCAGAAGAGTGCTATCCAATACCAGATCTTCCAAGTCAGCTTTTAATAGCTGATTGAATATTGAGGGGCTATGGCGGAACCCTTGAGGGACCCTAGTATAGGATATCTGAGTCCCTTCTATACGTGAAGGCAAACAATCCGCTGCTCCAAGATGCTAAAAGAAAGACTTACTGTAATTTTCTCGGCACTTAGCAGGTGTGGCGACTACTGGCATTCATTTATTGATAGCTGCAACCATTGCTTTGAAGGGCTCTATCGAAACTCAATGTTTGTTCACCTGATCTGAATAATGAGTTGAGACTCAGTATCCATCCTATTATAGAGACCAGCGTTCTTAGGTGGTGACAGTTTATTGCCAGTATCGCTACGGACGCACATGACTGGCCTTTACGCGGTGATGCGAGGCAGGGTTGGAGCCACTGTGACGGGATAGGTGCTCGGACCGACGCTCTCTCTATCGCCAACTGTATCACAACGACCAGATCTTAACACTTGACACTCAACTTTGTGCGAGTTTCCTTTGCAGTGCTCACGAACTCGACGTATGACACACGTCAGGAAGTGGGTCAGACAGCGAATGGTCTCTGCTGATCAAAGAGTCGTTCGGTGACTTAAATAAAGATGTGCAAGGACACGTGGTTCTTGTGGCCACTCAAATCTGCGCTACGGAGCTGGTATTGTTAGGGTATCAATGCATCGAGTAATGTCAATACAGAGGCGAACAGGTACGGATTTTGGGGCTCTGTCTCGCGTAAACAAGGACTATTCGTCCTGCTGTAATCAGTCCATCTATGGTTTCCCTGATGCCATTTATTGCTTCAGGTTTCAATGGATATTGGTATCTTGTTAGGTAGCTTAGTTCCCGGTTTTGCTTTGATAACTTATAGGGCTGGCAGATTTTATCAGCCCTACATCTGTGTCATGTTTGACCACAATTGATCAGGAACCAAGTGCTCCATTTCTTTGAGAAGTCTGTTTGTTTTATCTCTTTTTCTAAGATTTTTCCAAATTCATTTTCTTTGACCATTGACTTCCACCTCTCTAGGTAGTTCCCTGCATAATTGTGGCACATGCAATCTTCATAAATTGTTTGTCTGCTGATAAAAATATTAAGGGATATCGTTGCAGGAGGGCCTGGCTACGTGATACTTATCCTCAGCCACCGGCCCTTCTGTATCTTGTTCCTTGTAGCTTAGTTTTTTCATCATTGGGCCTATTTCCTTAGACTCACTATCCTTCTCTAAATATAGTGTGATATGGGGAACTGAGTTTGGGACCTGGAACCATTTCTTAATAAAATCATTCTCATCAACTTGTAATGCTGCTCCTTGTGGGCCTATGATTATATCTGTGAAACAAGGGGAACTTCATGTCTTTGGTTTCGTGTAACCATCTTTTTCTATGTCTACTCTGCTGTAATGGGTCATAGATCATGGTACAGTGGGGTTCTAATTCGGGTAATTTGGGCTCTTCGATTTGTTCCTTAATAAACTTTTCCCATTTTTGTAATGTCTTCCCTACCTCTTTCTCTAAATTTCCTAACTAGTAAGCATTAGCTTGGGGGGTTGTGATTACCATTTGTCTGACTCCCTTGGTTTCAATGTAAATACCTTCTGGGGAACATAGTATTTGTATCTTTAACTTGCAGAGGGCATCTCTTCCTAACAGATTAACAGGGGTTGTTCTGATACTAAGAATGGGCAATGTTACTTCTTTGTCCTTGGTCCTTAGACAAACTGGAGCTTTATTGGAATTAGCTGCGTTTTTCCCGAAAATCCTACTGTCTTTGTGAAAAATTTTTCCAGACATTGGGAGGTGTGAGGCATATTCTGAATTTATACATGTGTATGTTGCTCCATGTCTATCATCATTGGTGTGATCTTGCCTTCAATCTTAACCTGCAGCATAGGTTCTGTATCAGCATTCTCAGTTATCATTGGATGCTGACCCCTCCCAGTAGGACTTCTGGGCAGCCCTAGTAGCCAACATCTGGACCCTCGCCATGGATTGACTCGGTCCCTGCTGCTGTTGATTCTGCCAGGGTTGATTCTGCTGTGTCTTGCCAATGAGGTTTCTGTTCGTTGTTGTGTCCTTGTTGTCCTTGACCCTGCCATTGTGTTCGCTGTTGGCTGGTGCTGCCATTGAGAGACCTTGTTGTTGGTCTATGTTCCAATGGGTTTGTAGTACACTCCCTCCTGTTGTGTCCTGGTTGCCCACACTCCCCAGCATGGTTTCTTCCCTGGTTAGGTCTTCCTTGTACTCTTTGCATAGGCCTTGGCCCAAATCTGTTTTGCTGTTCAGGCTTTACGTAGATGACAATAGGCGCTGGCTGTTGTGGTCCACTTCCGGGTGCTTGTTGTGCAGTGGCTCCTATGCCAGGTTGCTGTGTCATAAGTGCTGGAGCATTTACTGGAGCCATCATTGCTGCATAGTCTTCTTCTTTGTCTTTGTCTTTGACCACGGCTTGCGTCTTCATTCTTTCTGGCCAGTTCTCAAGCTGCAGCTGTACCAGCTTTCTTTGAAGGTCTTTCTCTTGGTTTTTCAGTTTCTGCTCGCTCTTTCTGTACTGCTCTACAGCATGGTCACATGATCACAGAACTCCTTGTGTGACTTTGAGTTCAGACCCACTACGTCCTCCAATCTTTCTTTTACCGGAGGCGGCATAGAGTCAATCATGGCATTTCTGAACAGTGCTGCCATCACCAGGTCCCCTTCAGGATCTCTTTCCAGTTCTTGCTTCCATTTTCTTAGCTGTCTTTGTACGTAGGTGGCTGGGTTCTCATCCTCTCCCATCTGTTCTCCCTTGAGTGTTCGAGGATCAATGCGGTTGGGAAATTCCTTCCTCAACTCCTGCCACATCAGTCCTCCTATATCTGTCAAACGAGTCTCCATCCAGGATTGGTGTATCTATTGCTTGGACATCAGCTGCCCTTAAGAGTTCATTCATCTTGGAGCTTCCCACACATTTGGCTAGGAGTGCTTTGACGTCTCCCAATGCCAGTAATTTTCCTGTCGACTCCTCCTCCACTCGTAAGATCCATTTGCCGGCTCCCTTCGTGTAGGTCAGGCAGGCGAGCAACTAGTCCATCCAGGTCTTGAGAAGCCCATCGGCACATAGTGCGCGTGTCTCCCTTTTATCAGGAATTGGGCATTGTTTTCCTTCCCTAGCCCTCAGGTGTCTCCTGTAGCTCCTCCCTGGGGATGTCGAGTCATGCTGTAGTTTTTCTCAGTCTTCCTTCCGAGTCCTCTTCTCCAGTGTTCCTGCCCTTGCTCGAACTCTGAGTCCTGGAGGTATAGTTTGCCCATTACGAACTTTAGTTCTCCTCTCTGGAGGGCCTTTAAGGTTGCTTCCTGATATGACCTCTTTGTCTGACTGGAGTGTGTGTTGTCTTTCTTGCGTCTCTTTCCACTGCTGGTTTCAGAGGTGCGATCTTCTCCGTCGCTTTCTTCTTGGGAGCTACTTCCTGAAACATTTCTCAGAGCATTAGCAGATTCAGAATGTATTCCTCTCAAAAGGTCTGTTGCATTATCGTAAATTTCTTCATGTTTTTTGATAATTCTCTCAATGCTTTCCAGACGTTATAAGGTTTATAAGGACCAAGACCATGTATGGTGTCTTCTTCTGCTCTATCTGATTGATTTTTCTCACTAGACTGGGGATTTTTGATTGGCCCTGCCTCCCTTACTTTTTTCTGCTTTTGAGAGGATTTTTTCCCTAAGACTACTTCCTGAGTTCGGGATCTAGTCTCTACCAGTCCCTCTATTGAGACATCTCCTGATAATGCTACCTAATGGCATTTGTTTTGGTGTTTGCTTTTGGCTTCTGGGGGGTTCGTAGGGAGGTGGCAGAGTCATTTTCTCACATTTTTCTTCATTTTCACCATCTTTATTCATACACACTTCTCTAATTTTTTTCAATTTTTCAGGAAATTAATTCCTTCATTTTTGAACAGGTTTAATACTTCCTGTTCGATCTTCTCTTTTCTTCACGCTTCTTGGTTTTATCTCTTGGTTTATAATTCTTAATCAGTCCCTCCATTTCCTCACACACTGTCACATCAAAAGTACCACTTTCTGGCCATACGTTCTTAAATTTTTGGTTCTCACAGCCCATTTTTTAGGATATTTTTTCTATTGAGTCCTTGCATACTGGGTATCTGGATCCCAACAGATCTACAGGAGTGGATGACATAGTTAAAACAATATTTTTCAACAATTTTTCAAAAAAGTACAGAGATTTCAAATTTTTAAATCATTTGTTTATTAAAACATTGTTTAATAAGAGGATGCAAACCAAGCTCTGGAGTTTTCTGGGGCTATCCAATTGTTAATTTTTCAAAGTCACTGCCACAAACTGTGAGGAACCACTCCTCCAATTTCATTGTAATTACACAATATTCTGCTTGTCCAGTTTACATATCGAGTTTCTGCAAAGACTCTCAGCTCAGGGTGGCTAATTAGCCGTCCAGTGTGTCCCTGTCCCAATGGAAACCCCTGGACCTGTCCCCTATCAAAATAAGAGCCTACCAGTCTATCTATGGGAATTTATCTGGATAAGTGATGTTCTTGCCGTCAGGCCTGGGGGGTTGTAGGTTTGTTACTTTGGTATGTGCAGACTTCGTTCAGGTATTGTTTCAACACTCCACTCTACAGCAGCTCTGTACAATCTCCCCCCACTTAATGTAAGGCCACTCCCACTGGGCTGGGTCTAAATTGCGAATCTCTGTCAGTTGGTTCAGGTACCAGTCTTTTCTTTCTCTGTTAGAATTTGTTCTACACCTTCTGCATCAATGTATGTCGCCTCCTCCCAAAAGTGATTTCTAATTCCCTTAGTTTCTGACTAAACTCTTCCTATGGTTTGTATTTTAGCCTGATGGCTATGCTTCTCTCATAAGCGAGACCTGGCGCCTCTTTCAGCCATGCAATATGGTAAGTCAGTGAACTGAAACAAAACAAGATAAGGCATAAATCACTTATGGGGAAATACAGTCTTAAACATGAACTCAATACTACCATCTTAGTGATTATAATATCGATAATGAGAACCATTTTCCAAAATCTAAATCTTTAAACAATCAACTTTCATATTATAATGAAAAGAAGAATCTTAAAACTTCAAAGTTAATAATTGAATAAACTGAAATAAAATAAAGATCAAAAATAAAATCTCAGAATACCAAACATTAAAATGCGTTATTTCACTAAGTTGAGATAGAGCCACATCAAAGTCAAAATAGTGTATAGTTAAAAATAGTAAGCTCAATAAACTGAAACCATAAAAATAAAAGTTTTAAAAAGTTCAAAGCTCAACATTTCCACATGTAAAACAATAATTCAATAACCAACTAAACAGGGTCTTGACTTCAAACTTGAAAGGTCAATTAGCTTCAATATACTTAAAAAATAAAATAAAAGTTTCAAAAACTTCAATAACTCATGTGAGCTGAAATAATAAAAATAATAAAATAAAAGTCTTTAAAAACTCCAAAGTTAAAATCACTGATCCAATATATAGTAAAATGAAATAAAAGAAAATCTCAGAACTTCACCTTTTAAACTTCAACATACTGAAATGATCTAAAAAAGTAAAACAGCAAAAATAGGGCTGTCTTTGGAAAGGGGAGGTCTCAAAGCATGAGGCTAGAGTAATTAATCTTATAAAACCAATGCTAAGAATCAAGCCTTAAAACAATAAACTAAATAATGATCTATAGTATAGATTCACTAAAGAAGTTTAAAAATGAAGTTTAAAAATGACCTTAAAACTACTCTTCTGTTTAATAGAAAAATCAGCTATGTATCCTCTTCAAGCCAATATGCCCTAGAGAAAAAATTCTAGTATGCGTTGACTAGAAGTACATGCATCGTATTGTGACCATGGGTGATTTGTTCCTATTTTGGCTCTCACACAGCCTTTCAGCGATGATCGTCCCTAATATATCACCATCTTTTTCTGGGCGTTTCTCTATGGAGCTCTGCAAGGCAATGTCCCTGGTCGTCCCATATACACCCTTTCTTTTTTTTTTTTTTTTTACTGTGGTCACAATGTTTCAACATGCAATATCAGTCTTTTGAATATTTTCCATAATGCAATCTTTTATTCAATGCAAAAACACTCAAAAAACATTCTCATATACAGTTTTAAACTCATTTCTTTAGATGAAAATATCATTTTTAGAGGATACGCAACTTGTGCTTGCTACCAAAAATCCCTATTGTTCCATCTGTGCACTTTCACGCTTGGTCAAATCACACAGCTTTCCGGGAAATGTGGCCAGCAATTCCCTCCCTTACAAGTTCTCCAGCTAGGCTGGAACACAAAACGTTACACAGACAGTATAGACAGACAAGACCCGGGTTTTACTTCTTTGCGCATCTATAAGATTCCTCGCATCTTGCGTAATTCATGCAACTAGCAGCTCCGACGCTGGCTCGTTCCCAGCAGCGGAAAATACCACCGACTTGCAGCGTCTCTCTCCACGCAGCAGGGAATAAATATGTCTCATCTCGCAGACTGCGCGGTCTCTTAGGCACGCATTCTAGCGGAACTATAATATCTCTACGCATGCGCTCTGCTAGCGTTCATCCTATATGGCTAAACTTAGCTACATCTACAGGCAGTATCTTTTACTGCAATTATTCATCCATTCTCATTCATCACTTTTCTCGTTGAGATCCGGGACCCTCCTTCATATTTAATACATTAATTTGGTTTCTTTTTAGGAGAGACTCTTTATAGACATCAGTGCTAACGCAAAACTCACCATCCGGCGAAACTGCACAGATAATACTTTTTAACAATTTAATTATAAAGCAAAAATATGCTCACCTGCTCTTGATCTGTGCAGCAAGCCTGGATGCTCCGTCCTAGGCAGCCACCTGATGTCTTCCGTCTCTTTCCAATCCGGGTCACGGCATCAAAATATGTTGTGGAAAAATATCAGTCTTGTAGTTCAAAAAATCTCTCAGACAAGGAAGGTCCGGGTGCAAGGAGTTAACTTTATTTGCTCGAGCCAAACAAAGTGAGATGTTCAAGTCATCTAAAAACCAAGTGTTTTCCAGTCTATAGTTATAGTAAAATTTCTGAAAGGTGGTCTCTTCTGAAACCAATCAGGTATTTTCCTGTTATCTCTTATTTTTAAGTGGCCTATAGCCTACGTTAGTCATTAATAAATTATGTTAAAACATGTATAAATGACTCATTCTTGACAAAAAGCTGTGCGCGTGCGCACATTTGAATAGCCTAATGTCGGGCTGTAAACGGGTTCGGGCTTTTAAAAAGCTGTCAATCAAAATGTACTTGTCGGGCTCGGGCCGAATTCTGTCGGGCTCGGGCACTGTCGGGCCTAACTTTTAAGGCCCGATTACAGCTCTAACTGGCAGCTCCGTCGGTTTTTTTTTTTTTTGAAGACTGGTTAGGGGACCCCCCAAGAGCCTTGACACAATTCGAACACTGGTTTATACATAACATTACGCTTCAACTAAGTTGAATGGTGCAACTCAAAAATATTTTGTAGTGCGTAAGTTGTAACTTAATGCCCGTTTAAGTCAAAACTACAGTAGGCTAAGTTGTAACTTACGCACAGCTGGTGCAGCCGGCCCCAGGTCAGTAAAATCAGTCTTGTTTAACTGGATTTCATTCATTCATTATATTTTCGCGAAAGTTTAAATTGGGGTACTGCAATGTTTATTTTCTCTAAAAAATGCTAACTTACTGCAAATGATACCTAGCAAAATATTTTAAAATAATGTTAGCACATGAAAGCATTGCAAATAAATTGTTTACTTTACGTTCTTTGTGAATGTTTTTGACCAGCAAACTATGTGTAATGAAGAATTGGTGTTAATTACAGTAGACGTTAAAGAATTTCTGTCTGTAAGGATTTTTTGGTCACCCTAATAAAATCCCTGGGTCTTACCTGGCCACCTCTAAAAAAAAGTTCTGGCATACGCCCCTGGTCATGTTGGTTGGAAATCTCTTTACATCCTGATAGCAATCAAGAAATATAGTGGTCAAATGTGAAAGGCGTAGGACCTAAAAACGTTCGCACAATCAAAACGTTCTGACAGAACGCTGTGACTGGTCATGTGTACATTTTCGGCAAACATATTTTGCATACCACATGCGCACCTTGTTCACACAGACTGGAACCGACAACAAGTCAATCTACAAAACGAAAGTCAGTTTTAAAAAAGCAGTGACTAAAAAACGTCTGGATCATGAAAGAGGAAAAACTCAAATTAACATCGGTTCAGCTTTTACACGATGGAGACAGCTCCGGCAGGCAAAGGGTCTGAAAGACGATACCATGGTTGCTCTCTTTCTTTTGGACAGGTATGTGCTGTACATGCTTCGAGAAGAATTTAATGGATTTAGTTTGTAATTCGTTACGTGATATAAAATCTTATGGATATATTTTAAGATATGTCAGTTCAAGTTGTTTTCAATCAAGACACCTCTAACATTTAAATTAGTCTGGGACTAGGCTTAAGCCCTGTCCGGGAAACTGCCCCATGTTTTAAAAAATGAATGTTTGTGCTATGAATGTAATCTTAAATGTTTCATTCTCACAAGGGAGGTTTGCAAAATTTAAAAATTAAACAATTAAATTAAAATTATTGCAATATTCACAATGTTTCTCCAATTTATAATGCCAAAATGTTAAAATTATTGTCAAAATGTGATCGTTAAAAGCTGCTGATAGAGCTTCTATTTAAATGTGATTTTATTCTTATTGTCTTGATATTTAAGCAGCAACAACATGATGCAACATCTGACAATATATTGACAATATTATTTGCATTGTTGGAATGAGACATTCTGCCAAACATTTTTTTGTGTTTCAGAGAAAAGTCATATAGGCTGGATAATAACATTGAGGGTAAGGGGTAATGACAATAAAAAAGCTCATTGTTGTGTGCGTTAACGTAAGGCTCAGGCCCAAGAATTAATGATAAATACTCACAACTGCTCCAGAAGAGGGCTGTACAATCCAAGCATAGTCCGGACGAACAAGCCTCAGACAACTGAGGGCTGCCAGGTAACAGTTCACCTGTTTCTGCAGGCCAAGCAAAGTACGAACCTCCCGTCCCAGACGCATCCCATACTCAAACATAACTGTACCCGCTGAAACAGACATCCCTTTCTGTTAGTTCCTGTCCCAGATTTTTGTGAAAAAAGCAATGGGCTAGTTGCACAAGATGGCGGCAGTGAGCTTTTGCGACGCCAGGGTCAGCAAACTAATTTCCGGTCGTATAACACTATCGAGTTCTGTGTTAGCAATGTAAAGAGGATCTGTCATATTGCTGATATATTACTTTCTTTTTTATCTAAAAAACACCAATATTTCCCGGCCAAAAATCCTCCTTTTCCCATACAGTGTTATATGACCGGAAATTAGTCTGCCGACTCTGGCATCCCAAAAGCTCACCGGCGCCATCTTGTGCAACTAGCGAATTAAGGCTTGTCCACACCGGGACGCGTTTATCGTCGACGTTTAACGCCTCATGACGAAACAAAGGGCGCCAATGTGAGTTTGCACATCAACGTGTAAAACGGCAGGCGTAAAAGCGTTATTTTTAAAAAGCACAGGGGTGCAAATCTTAAACAAGTAAAGGCAGCTTGCTGCCAATGTCTGCAAAAAGGTTCTGTATCAAAGCCTTAAGCGTAATTTATGGTCGTGCATAGGACCTACGCCGTAGGCTGTGCATAGCTCTGCGTAGTCTGACGTAAACCTCTCCAAAAATGTAACAATGCTACAACTCAACGCGGACCGCAAGCACTGTGATTGGTCTGTTCAGCGTCATGTTTACTCAAACACATTTCCAATGGAATTGTCTAAGTAAATGATTTGTTATTCTGTATTTAACATCTCAAGCTGCAACAAAAGTTTACTTGCCGCTATCACTGCTAATGCTTCACAAACAAGCTGCTTTTTCTTCGGCTCTTGTCTTGGTTACAAAAGCAACAATTCAGTGTCTCAGTTTTTTACTGCAATTGGCCACTTGAAAAACTTTGGTGCAGGTGGATTTAAAACTACTGGGTTTTCAATCCCTCCTGTAATTCTGCTGATCATTCGTACCTTTCCTATAGTTATGACGATTGATGTGAAAGGCATAGAGCAGCTCATAGTAGTTGTGAGTCATGAGGTCAACCGCTCTTGCACGAGACTCGATGATCCCCACCACCTGAAACAAAGCAGCAATTAGAACAAAATGCCTTGATTTTATAAAATAGAATATTTAGACACGTAAACATTATTAGGAAGTGTGAAGGCAGGGCTCAACAATGAGGATGACCCACGGCCAGGTAAGCTACTGGTCACAAACAAGAAAATCTCATTCGCTGGCCAGGTGAATAAAAACACTTATTGTTGAGCCCTGGAGGATGGTGTATTGATGTTTACGAGACCTCATCGTGTAAATTAACAAAGGAGAACTGGATGAGATCTCTGAGCTGAGCACGCTCACACAGAACCACCACCAGCTGCCGGAGACAGTCCAACTGCCTGCAGACACACACACAAACACACAAAGAGCTCAACACGCGCGTGTCACTTTATTAGGGCTGAGATGATGATGTCAGAGCTCAGTACCTGCTAGGATCCGGGTTCTGGGTCAGAGCTTCATATGCCTGAGTGTTATGACCCAGATCCAGATGATGTTTAAATATACGAGTCCACAGTGCAGCCTACAACACAGTTTATTATTCACATCAAACAGAGATAGTAGAGATAAGCAACACTTTTTATTAGTGGTGTCAAAATGAAAAACTAACTTATCACCTTCACATACAGTTATGTTGGCTGTAACCCTCTGAAAATGTTTTTTTTGTGTGTAAATTGTTATTGTTTTGTTCTTTCAGAAGCTATAAAAATACATATACTGTATTTTTCTCAGGAAATTAAATATAAACAATTGACACCAAAATCATTTTCAGAGGTTTACACCAACCTGACTTTAAACGAATCGCGTTGCCTTCATGAGCTTCACTGAATGTTTCTATATATTGTAATAATTGAGTACGACTCTCTTGATCAATGTAAATGGATGAATCTCAACATCATACAGTTACTGCTGGACATGAGTAAATTATACAGAAATACTGAAAAGCAAAGATTTTGGAGGACCTAGACCATTTTTCTGAAGATCGGTGGACAGTTTAATGACTCAGAACAAACAAGAAACCCTTAAACAACTATGACAAAACATAAAAACGGTCATTGATTGTGCAGGTAACGTCAAACAGTATTAAGAATTAGGGGAATGTAAACTTTTGACCTGGGTTATTTTTTAGAAATTCTGCTATTCTTTGGTGTGAACTTTATGTTAACATTTCTTTCGCAAAATAACTTGTTCAGAGCAGGACTAAATTAAAAATAAACCTTAATTTTCAAAATTCCTCTTATTTTTCCAAAATATTTCAGCATTTTCCAGAGTCTGCAAGGGGGATGTACAGTGAGGGAAATAAGTATTTGATCCCCTGCTGATTTTGTAAGTTTGCCTACTTACAAACAAATGAAGGGTCTATAATTTTTATGGTGGGTTTATTTTAACTGATAGACACAGAATATTAAAAAAAATCAGGGGAAAAAAATGTTATATAAAGGTTATAAATTGATTTGCATTTCAGTCAGTGAAATAAGTATTTGATCCCCAGCAAAACATAACTTTGTACTTTGTGGAGAAACCCTTGTTGGCAAGCACAGAGGTCAGACATTTCTGATAGTTGGTCACCAGGTTTGCACATGTGTCCGGATACATTTAGTCCACTCCTCTGTCAATCTTTAAGGTTTCTTGGCTGTCGCTCAGCAAATTGGAGTTTTAGCCTCCTTCACAGAGGTTCTATAGGACTAGGGTCTAGAGACTGGCTAGGACATTTAATGTGCTTCTCCTTAAGCCACTATTTGGTTGTCTTGGCAATATGTTTTGCGTCTTTGTCATGTTAAAGGCTCATCCATGACCCATCTTCAGTGACCTAGTTAAGGGGAGGAGGTTCTCGTCCAAGATTTTACGGTACATGGGCCCGTCCCTCAGCCCCTCAATGCGGTGAAGTCATCCTGTATACCTGTAGCAGAGAAAAAGCCCTAAAGCAGAATGTTTCCAACACTGTGCTTCTCTGTAGACATGATGTTCTTGGGCTCATAGTCAGCATTTCTCTCCCTCCAAACACAGGAGTCCATTTTGGTCTCACAGCAGTGCCAGCACTTTCGCCAAAGCCTTTTCTGAATCATTTTTATGTTCATTGTCAAACTTAAGACGAGCCAGGCGGGCCTTCTTGGGCAGGAGGACCTTGCGGGTGCTTCAGGATTTCAGTCTACTGTGGCATAGCGTGTTACCAATGTGTTACCAATGTTTTGCTTGCTAACTGTGTTCCCAACTGTCTTGAAATCATTAACAGGCTTCTTCCGTGTAGTTCTGGGCTGATCTTTAACATTTCTCATGATCATCTTTACCCCATTGGGGAAATATTGCAGGGAGCTCCAGAACAAGGGCATTTGATAGTTATTTTGTATATCTTCTATTTCCAAATAATCACACCAACAGTTGTCTCCTTCTCACCAAGCTTCTGTCTGTAGCCTATTCAAGGTTTGTGCAGGTCTCCAATCTTGTCGCTGACATCCTTTAAAACCTATTTGGTCTGGACCATGGTGTTGGAGAGGTTGAACTGGAAGATACAGATTCTGTTGGCAGGCATCTTTTATATACATAACAAGCTGATTTAGGAGTACTTTCTTAAAGTGACAGGACTAATCTGTGGTCCATATAGGCACATAACCAATCTGTGGAGCCAGAATTCTTGCTAGTTGGTAGGGGATCAAATACTTTTTCACTGACTGAAATGCAAATCAATTTATAACCTTTATATAACATTTTTTCCCCTGATTTTTTTAATATTCTGTGTCTATCAGTTAAAATAAACCCACCATAAAAATTATAGACCCTTCATTTGTTTGTAAGAGGCAAACTTCAAAATCAGCAGGGGATCAATATACTTATTTCCCTCACTGTATGATTATAAATATATATATAAGTATAGCCAAAATGTAAAGTATGATGCTTGAAAAATTATATTTTTAAAGTTGTGTGTGTGATATTTAGGAGGATCTATTGACAGAAATTCAATATAATGATACTATATATTGTCTTCAGAGGTGTATAAAGACCTACGTAATGAACCATTTAGTTTTGTAATACGCCTCGCTCGCTCTCCAGTTTCAGCTCCAACGCGCTCTCGCTCTCTTCCCAGTATCTGGACGAGTACAATATTAAAGCGGTTCCAGATAAACAATGACGCTCAAAACTGCTCGTCACACAGCTAATATTACAACAACAACATATCTTGGTATGTATAGTATGTTACTCACATACTGATCCGAATCAAAGCAACCTCCTCGGGGGTGATTTTAAGACGATCTTTCTCTCCAACGCTCTCTGCTGGAAAGTATCTCCATAGATATCTGTAGTACATCTGCTAAAAGCTCAGATCCTAACGGTCTCTGCTGAAAGTCTTTATAATATTAGCGCAGGTCCTGACTTGTATCCTTCTTTTTAACTTAAAATCCACAACCTTTTATTTATGTAATACATAAGTCATAGCTCTTTCTACAGTCTTTCTAATGCCCACAAATCTCTTCCCTGCGTCAACATGAGAACGACATCTTTTTGTACTGTGGTGGCCACCGTCGTGTTTGGACTGAGCGATTCGTGGCAAATCTATAATACAACGCTAGTGGCCGCTGTAAATAAAGAACTGCGCCTTTAAGATCTTTCACTAATTTTGTGTATTAAATCAGGTATTATATATATACTGTATATACAGTATATATATATATATATATATATACATACATATATACATATATATATATACACACATATATATACATATACATATATATATATATAATATACACATATATATAATATACATATACATATATATATTTACTATATATATATATTAGACATGTGCCCGGTTAACCACGGTTACCACTAAATCCTGCTGAAACCGAGTTGGCTGCGATAATGCAAAATATCGATTATTTTATTGATGCGTCGCTTGTCCGTGAAGTACGGCTCTGGGATCAGTAGGAAATGCTGCTCGATCTAAAAGCAGTGCGAGTTTGAGTCGCTTATAACGTGCATTTAAAAAAGCAGCACCCGTCAAACATGATCATTATAATTATACTTTATTATCATGAAAATACCTGAGGAGGCTTGAGGATCAGTGATAAAAACATGTCCTTACGCATTTCCTAGAACTACTTGCGTTATGGTCTTCTTCTGCAGTGCGTATTTGGAGTTTCTGCACGAGAGCGCCCTCTGGCTTTCGGATGCAGCAGCATTTTACCGTACTTCACTCACAAATTGTGCATAAATCACGTGATATATATTTTCGGTTAACCGGGCATATGTCTAATATATATATATATATATATATATATATACACACTCTTTTACAATAGATCTCCAAATGAAGGTAATAACAACAAAGACAGATTTTTTATGTGTTTCACACAATAAATTGTGACACTGACACAGAATGACATCACGTGCTGATTTGCATCTTCATGAGGTTATTACATTATCACATTTGCATTCAGACTAGTGTTGGCACTTCAGATCCATTTTGCTTCTACTCTCAGAACTGTCACTTTTTGCATTTTAATACAACTAAGTGCCCAGTTCAGTCATTCTCTGTTTTTGTTGTCACACATGAAACGGGTATAAAATAGTGACTAAACATGACCCATTAATACTACGTTAAAGGCACAGTATGTAAATTCTTTGCAGAACAGTGGCCTAGTGTTTTTTTGTTAAAAAAATAATTAATTATATACTTTGTTCAGTTATCCCAAATGTTTCTAGCTATTTGTAAATCGTGAAAAAAAAATCACCATTTTAACCAGTGACACAGACAGTGTCTGAGAGTCACCTGTCAATGCATCATATTATCCGCATTACCAAAGACACTAGGTGGAAAGCCTGCAACCTTTAGTCAAAAAATCGCGGCTTCACCGGAATGCAGAAAGGGAGACTAGAGGCTGTTATATGATTGGCTAAGGTGCCTCAATTGATCCATGTAAGCAGTTACGCTTTCTCCAATTGTTACGCTTTCTCTAGCGTTATCCTCGGTTTCCGCTTTTACTGCCATAGAAACCATGACAACACAGTCTCGTGGAGAAATGTGAAAGTATTAGTTTGTAGCATCTATCAAGCAACTATCTTGTTTTGCACAGTCATTAGGAAGAACAATTATTCTTTACCGTTTGCAGCTGGTTCTGTCAACAAAGACAACTCCCACAAACATAGGGGACCAAATGACCCAAGAAGAGTTTGTGACAAGAAGATATAAACTAGATGTCACGTGCATACACGCTTTAGATGGTTTCATCGGACGCATGCACTGGCCCGAAGTTAACTTCCGGTCTGTGTTTGGTTATAAGATAACAATTTATTTTATATTTAATTTATATTACAATTACTATTTTATTGTAAATTCATTGTAGAAAAATTAATTTAAAACTACTAAACAGTTATTTATTCTTACAAAGATTTACTGGAAAGTATAGTTGGGGCCACATAACGTCGTTGCAGAGTATATCACAGGTTCAAGATTCACAAGAATGGCATAATTTGATTAAAACGGCAAATTTTTCTGAAAATCGACTAGTTTGCAGGTATGATAAAATGTTTGTTGTTGGCTTAAGCTCATGTTTAGATTCAACTTTATTGTCATTGCACATGTACAAGTACAAGGCAACGAAATGTGACCTCTGCATTTAACCCATCCAGAGAGTAGTGAACACACGCACAGCAAGTGGTGAACACACGTACCCCCGGAGCAGTGGGCAGCTATCACTGCAGTGCCCGGGGAGCAAGTAGGGGTAAGGTGCCTTGCTCAAGGGTACCTCAGTTATTACCCGCCGGCCCTGGGAATCGAACCGGCAACCTTCTGGTCACGAGTCCGACTCTCGTGACCAGAAGGCCACAACAGAGGCAAGTCGCAAGTTCTGCCTTTTCAATGACAAATTACATCAAGCGCATCTCGGAAGACCTCAAGCAATGATTGGTTGGGGAGGCAACGTCCATGCCACAAGAATTTAGAAGTCAAAATCACATAATCTGACAGTGGCTAACAAAAATATTGTGTGGTCTGAATTTAGCATAAGTGACAGCCCTAAAAAACAGAATGCTGTTAGTAAAAAAAAAACTTAGTAGCTCTAAGTGAAGCACAGAAGTAGGTGTACAAGTAGTCCGTCTAACTGTACATTACTGAAAACAATGATTCACTTACCTGACTTCTCTCATCATTTACAGCTTCAGATATGGCCAGTGTGGCTGAATGAATCACAAGCTCTGGCAAACCAATATCTTCCAATAACCTCAGAACCTAAAGAAATGAACAAACGGAAATATTATATCTTAAAGGACCCCCATTATGGTTTTTAATTTTTTTAGTGAATAACGCGTGAAATGCCTGAGCCCCGGAAATAGTTACTTCCATGTTTCCTAACTCCGTATAAACAGCTCCTGAATCTCTATTCAATGTACTGGTAGAGTATATGAAGAGCTGCTAAATACAGAACATACACTTTGAAATTTAATTTGGAATTGAAGATTTTAATTTTGACAAGCAAATGAAGTCTGTGTTAAAATCATGCTTTTTTATTTTGAGACTTGGAGTAAAGTTGAAGCCCCTGCTGTTCTTCAGAGACCTAGAGACAGTTAGGGGATGATAACTATCAATGATAAATTAGATGACCTGCTGCTGTTTCTTTATGTTTTCATTCCCTGATGTCTGTTCTCCAAATCTGACTGCAACAGGGGGATGCTCTCTCTAAAGGTGCGCTTGTGGCCAGGATGTAAAGCATATATTTTGCCGGCTTGATTAGACTACAATATATATTCTGATAAGAACAGAAAAAACAGTGCATTAATATAGCAAATCCTTCAGAGGCTGCTCAGTACCGCAGTGTATTTTTGTCTGCAAAACCCAGAAACCCATTTTAGCCATTCCGGTTCTATAGCTCCAAATGTCAATGGGTTTTTTTAATGGGTTTTTGGTTAAACGCCTAAAATAAGGTCTGTGGTTAACAAAACATCTAAATATTCTTATGTTTTATTCTGACATAAAACACACCAGTTATAACCAGTTCGTGTTTTTTAAAGCTTCATTTTTAAAACAGTTGCTAAAAGCGACTACATCCTTTGGCGGGGACATTAAACACATAAAATCTTACAAATAAAGAAATATCTAAAAACCTGGACGGAGATTCATTCATGGAGGCTAACACAGCCAATAGTATCCAGCTGCAGGCCCGCAGCCACTCATTTTTAGACAAGCGATCCAGACCACCAGTTTCAGGGCGGAAGGGGCGGGCTACACACGTTTTCGGGCGGAAGGGGCGGGCCCACGTGTTCCGGACACACACGAAAACAGCATGGCAGAGAGAATGGTGAGTTCTGTCCAGTTTTTAAAATTTTTTGAAAAATCAATGTATTTCATAATTTAGGTGTTTATCGCAACTACTATGTGCACGTCATTCACATACAGACAAAATCGCTGTAGTATTCAATCGTTTTGTGTGTGTATTTCTTTCTTCTTTTCGTCATTATTATTGGTTATTATTTCTTGATTGTATTTATTTACTTAATCCATAGTTAATTCATTTATGATTTATGTGTTTGTGGTATGTTAATTTAAGACACAACTGTTAGTTTACTTTGTCAGTTTAGACAGTGAGTATGTGTGTTATGTATTTTTAATTTCATCCATTGTAGGGACATGCGACAATTGTAAGAGGGAAAAATTACCTCAGCTGCAACTGTGTACAAACTGTAGCAGCCTTTACCACTGCCCCTTTTGTACAGCATTTAAGACAGTCAGACTAGACAAATTAAAACTACATCTCAAGAGCCACTCCAACAAGGCAGTTATCCATGGAAGTATGAATATATTGCTTAATAACCTTAATGTTTTTTTAGGATGTCCCCCAACAGATTGGCTGTGTGGACTGTGGTGTCTTCATGTTGATGGTAAGGCAAATCATGTTGTGCTATGAATAAACTAATGACAGCTCTGTATTTATGGTATCACTGTTGTCTTTATTTTTCTTGCTCTGATCCATGAGTCTTAAAAATGGCCATTTTAACTATTTACTTTTTTTCATTTGTTGATTTTCAGTATGCTCTACATGTTGTGTTGGGGGCCCCATTTGATTTTACACATGTAAGTAATTACCAGCTCGGGTAATTCAATTTAATGCTGTTATTGTAGTTGATAGTTAAAGAATTTAATTTCTGTCTTAAAGCACGACCTTCCAACCATAAGAAGATGGTGGATACTAATTCTCTTGGAGAACTTCTGCATACCTTTCTCTGATAGTTATCTTCCTTTGGCTCATACTACATTACACCCTGTCCCAACCAATACTAAATCAACTAAAAAATGTTACAGGGCAGAAAACCTCCAAAAGACATCGACAACAAGCTGTGACCAAAGAGAAATACATAGAGAACAAGAAAGACCCAGCAGCACTGAGGTATTTGTCAAAGTATGTGTTTTTGCAAATGTTACATTCACATGAAATGCTAACATTTATCTTAACATATTATTTATTTATTTATTATCTCCATCCTGAGAGACATGAAATTGGCTGTAAAGTGGATACATGCCAACAGACATGTGTTCAGAGGCCCTGTGGAAGAGCCTCTTTTCCTAGCAATGGATGAAGAAGACAAGGAAATGGCTGTTCACAATCTCTTGGAACACCTGAAATGTTCCAGGGAGCCATTTACATTTTGTTTTGCGTTCCAGGAAGACATGGAGCTTTTTTTGGGTGAAACGCATGATAAAATGGGACTAAAAGTTAACTCTTCTTTTCAAGGCTATTCATTTTCTAATATTTGTGCGTATAAGAAATGCAAGACTTAATTTTCAGTTTATTTTGAATTTTGAAAAAATAAAGTATATTTGAGTTTAAAACTCTATACTGTGTACAGTGTGCACAAGTGTTTGTTACAAACTGAACAGATAATGATTATTTAGATATTAATTATGAACATGAAGGGATTTTGAATTCTGAAAAAAAGTATATTTAACATTGAAAGTCTATACTGTGTGCCTAACTGTGACAACAGATATTGATTATGTAGATATTATGATCATTAAGTAAATAACATGTCTAGTCAAATAGAAAGCGCTATGCAAATAACTACATGTGTAACTACAATGTATTTTCTAGCATTTTCAGACATTGTACATAAGTCTCCAAAATCTATGCGAAGATAAGAACATAAACTACAAAAGCTGTTGGTAGCGCAATCCGCGCCTAACCATATGGTTCGCCTTCATTTCCGGCCAAAGACTGGTGGGCTGGATCGTGTGTCCAGAAACGTGTGGTGCTGCGAGCCTGCAGCTGGATATATCTCAACACAGCAGAATCTGTCAGCGGTTGTGGGCAGGGCCTAAGTCATGTGGCGTGAGTTTGCTCGGAGAATGCCAACAGCCTGTTCAATGGGACTGTTGAGGTTAAATGCGGATTTAAAAAATAAATGGGTGGATATTTATTGGTATAGGGTGGTTCTGTGCACACATTGCCAACACACATTTCTGTTCAAACATATAAAAGTGAATTTTCCACAGTTGCTTCCCTTTAAGAGTGCCATATGCTAAACCGGAATAACTTATTTTCTGTATGACTTTATTCTCATTTTTCTGGAGGAATTTTGGCATACTTTTCTTTACAGTGGTGCTTCCGTTCATTGAGGATTGTGGGCATTTGCTTATGCACAGCTCTACTTAGGTTTTGCCATAGACTGTATAAAACATGGACGTAGTGACGTTTGGGAAGAGCATTTTTGAAGAGTGGGCAGAGCCTACAGTTGCCATCTTGGCAGCGCGTCACCGAACTTTAAGGCTTAATATAATTTAAATGAATGACTTGCAGTATAAAACCCCATTACAGTTGTCATGAAGGGTAAATTAGCTATATAGACCAAAACCACTTTTTGTACCAGGCTATAAACATATTTTTTTTCTGCTGTAAAGTTGGGCATTTTAACATGGGGGGCTATGGAATTGACCCCTTTTGGAACCAGTCTCTAGCGGCCAGCCGATGAATTGCAGTTTAAGTCACTTCTTTATTGGTTTAATGCGAGAGACCTGAAGGTTGCCGCTCAGGCTTCACCACAGTATTTCACCCGAGATGAGGTCTGGACTTGACTGGGCCGTTATTCTGGATTTGCCTGGGCCATTATTCTTTGCTTTTTTAACCATTCTGTTGTAGATTATAGACCTGTTGTATGCCAAACACTGGCCAAGCTTTATCTGTTGGACAGATGGGCACAAATTGAGTGATAAGGGTGTCCTTTCTTTTTAACCCATGGCCTTTTCATTTTAGCCTAGTTTTTGTTAAATAAATAATCACCTGGTGTAATACCTGGTGCTGTTGTTCATCCAGGTTGTATTTTCCTAATTTTAAGGACTGCAATGGACCAGATGGTTTTACTATGTCCTGATACAGAAAACTATAAAATGCAATAGGGTGTCCTTTCTTTTTCACACGACTGTAGGTGGTACAGTATGTAGAAATCCATGAACATGTACAGTATCATACGAGAGTCCCTAAAAATCATCAGTATTATGCAATTTCATCCAACCATTTAAAACTTCTTGAAAGGACATTTAAAACTTCTTGAAAGGACATTTAAAACATATTACTTTTAATAAGTTTAATCTACAAGCATTTCTCCTGTCGGAATGAAACTTAAAGGCATGGTGGGTGATCCTGTCCAGAATTTTTTGTCATGTTGGTTGGAAATCTCTTTACATCCCGATAGCAATCAAGTAGTATAGTGGTCAAATAATATTTTTAGGGCCCGAGCACGGAGGAGCAAGCCACCGGCTTGCGCCGTAGTGAAGAGCCATATTGTTTCTGTGTTCTTCTCCCTCTTTGATCGCTAATTTGAAGGCCTAAACACGCTCAAAAACTCACAATAACTTGCACATGCATCAGATGTGGCGAAAATTTACGTCTGATAGGGGATTCAAAATTAGGCGTGGCAAAATGGCTCGCTAGCGCCACCTAGAACTGCCCAGACTGCTATGCAAAATGTACATGCACCAAATTTGGTGGGCTCATAGACCACGCCGAATCATTAAGAAAAGTCTCTTGGAGCATATCTCTAAACCCAACAGGAAGTCCGTTATTATTCATTTCCTGTGCAATTTGGTAATTTTTTNTCTCATTTTTCTGGAGGAATTTTGGCATACTTTTCTTTACAGTGGTGCTTCCGTTCATTGAGGATTGTGGGCATTTGCTTATGCACAGCTCTACTTAGGTTTTGCCATAGACTGTATAAAACATGGACGTAGTGACGTTTGGGAAGAGCATTTTTGAAGAGTGGGCAGAGCCTACAGTTGCCATCTTGGCAGCGCGTCACCGAACTTTAAGGCTTAATATAATTTAAATGAATGACTTGCAGTATAAAACCCCATTACAGTTGTCATGAAGGGTAAATTAGCTATATAGACCAAAACCACTTTTTGTACCAGGCTATAAACATATTTTTTTTCTGCTGTAAAGTTGGGCATTTTAACATGGGGGGCTATGGAATTGACCCCTTTTGGAACCAGTCTCTAGCGGCCAGCCGATGAATTGCAGTTTAAGTCACTTCTTTATTGGTTTAATGCGAGAGACCTGAAGGTTGCCGCTCAGGCTTCACCACAGTATTTCACCCGAGATGAGGTCTGGACTTGACTGGGCCGTTATTCTGGATTTGCCTGGGCCATTATTCTTTGCTTTTTTAACCATTCTGTTGTAGATTATAGACCTGTTGTATGCCAAACACTGGCCAAGCTTTATCTGTTGGACAGATGGGCACAAATTGAGTGATAAGGGTGTCCTTTCTTTTTAACCCATGGCCTTTTCATTTTAGCCTAGTTTTTGTTAAATAAATAATCACCTGGTGTAATACCTGGTGCTGTTGTTCATCCAGGTTGTATTTTCCTAATTTTAAGGACTGCAATGGACCAGATGGTTTTACTATGTCCTGATACAGAAAACTATAAAATGCAATAGGGTGTCCTTTCTTTTTAACATGACTGTAGGTGGTACAGTATGTAGAAATCCATGAACATGTACAGTATCATACGAGAGTCCCTAAAAATCATCAGTATTATGCAATTTCATCCAACCATTTAAAACTTCTTGAAAGGACATTTAAAACTTCTTGAAAGGACATTTAAAACGTATTTTAATAAGTATAATCTACAAGCATTTCTCCTGTCGGCATGAAACTTAAAGGCATGGTGGGTGATCCTGTCCAGAATTTTTTGTCATGTTGGTTGGAAATCTCTTTACATCCTGATAGCAATCAAGTAGTATAGTGGTCAAATAATATTTTCATAATTATATATCGTCTGTGAAAGGCATAGGACCAAAAAAAGTTCGTCCAATCAAAACGTTCTGGCCGAACGCTGTGACTGGTCGTGTACATTTTCAGACAACTTATTTTGAATACCACTGCGCACCCTGTTCACGCAGATGGAGACAGCTCCGGCAGGCAAAGGGTCTGAAAGACAATACCATGGTTGCTCTCTTTCTTTTCGACACTTCGAGAAGAATTTAATGGATTTAGTTTGTAATTCGAAACACGAAATACATTTAGGTGTTTGGAGGAGGCGTGGCTTTGGACGGCAAATTGCATAGAGGGTGGGATTATAATTTCAGTGCTAGCAGGCTAAAGTTAGCACCTTTCCAAATCAACCACCCCGCCTTTAAGATGCGATTGCTTTCTGTGAAATGTAGGGCTGGGCTTGATTTTTTCCTTCGGGAATTGCTTGAATCGTTGAAAGTTGAAAGCCTGGTCACTGGACAGTCAGTATAGTACCACTCCCAGGCCGAGGGAGAGTGGAGGTTTATGTTTTGATGAAAGATTACGAGGACACATGAATTAAAAATTGACCTGCATGGACAAGTCATTCATTGAATGTACTGGAATGTACTACATCCCCTTAATCATCTAACAGTCTTCACCTTGTTATAATAGAGTAATCGCGGGGCGGTGGTGGCTGTCTCATCATCTGATCCCGCAAGTTTCATTAAAAACTCTTCTTTTTCCACCTCAGCCGCTGCTTCCTGGAAACACTGCAATGCCTGAAACCACAACAAACAAACATTGCGCATCTGCAGGTTATACAACTGGGCTCACAATTATTCAACCCCAAAGTAAATATAATCAAGGAAGGCTGTAAAAATAAATCTGCTTGTTAATCTTTTGGATCTTTTCTTGAAAAATGTTACAAAATTCTAACCTTTCATTGGAGAATAATAATTTTACATGGGGGGGGTGTCATTATGAAATAAATGTTTTTTTCTCTTCTTTTACAACCTCTTATTTTTGCCAAGATAACAACTCTGAGTCTTCACCTATACTGTCTAATGAGATTGGAGAACACCTGACAAGAGATCAAGACAATTCCTTTATAAAGAATTGCTCCAGACCCTTCAGATTTCCAGATCCATATATGTGCTTCTCCTCTTCAGTTCTCTTCACTCAGGTCTGGAAACTGGTATGGCCATGACAGAAGCTTGTTTTTGCTCAGTGACCCATTTTTGTTTTGATTTTGAAATTTGTTTTCAGGTCATCAATAATGAATCAATAATGCCATTTTTCCAAACAAGACAGAAAATTAGGCCCAAAACATTAAATATACAGTATTAGATTTAATTTTACACATGGGGTACTTTTTGTCCCTCTGTGCACCAAACCCATCTTGAGTGTTTGCTGTTAAAAAGGCTCATTTTTTCAATTCATGTGACCAAAGAACCCGTCCCGTTTCAAGATCGAGTAGTATGGAGCGAAATTTGTGCCTAAACTTAAACAAATCCAGCGTTTTGCAAACAAACGCAACCTTTTTTGCAAAAGAAACTAAACTCTGAAACAAACAGAAAGCGTTTTACAAATACATAATGCAATTCGAGAGAAAATGCAAAGGTGTAACATATAAATGTACTGTGTTTAAGTCTCACCTTTTTATGAGATTCTCTCAGCTTGATTTTCTCACAAATGTGACCGTGCAGATTTTCTCACAAATGTGATCGTGCAGATTTTCTCAGTTATGCAACTTCTCCCAAAACAGCAGATAGTTCAATTGTTTGACTTAGATTTATATTACTGTTTTTTTGTGCTGGTTTATTTTATTGCAAAAATTGCCCAAATAGCTTGAAATAGCCAAAAAAATAGCAGCATTCATTTTAAACCTAAATAGGCTAATGGCAACCAAACAAAGCCAACGACTGACTGAAACAACTGCCACGACGATTTATTTGCTTTTCCATCTTTTATAGCCTAGAAAGCTCTCTACTTTAATGCCATAGTGTTTAGACATAATGTTAAATACGTT
Source organism: Triplophysa rosa (assembly GCF_024868665.1). Lineage (NCBI taxonomy): Eukaryota > Metazoa > Chordata > Actinopteri > Cypriniformes > Nemacheilidae > Triplophysa > Triplophysa rosa. The sequence continues at coordinate 36,342 of NW_026634979.1, forward strand.
TTATCTATGAGTTGTTATGTATAAAAGTCAAACATATGTATCAGTGCAACTTTCATGCAGAAAAATCACTAAAAACCGAGTCGCATCTCAGAAAGAGCGCAAAATACTATACTGAAATCTTACAAAAAATTGACATATAAAAATATAAATAAATATAAATCAGGCCCGGTTCCTGCCAGGTGCAAAAGTGTGGACTAGCAGATATCCTGGGTGGGGATATACCCCAACCACACAGACAGTATAGCTGCAGACAAAATTAAGAGTCCATTTAAAAAGTATTTTCCTCTTTTTCTGATAAGAATGTGATTTGGTAAAATTTTCATTTTTGTTTATTTCTGTGAACTTTTGACAACATTTCTCCCAAATTTCATATAATTTATTTTTATTTATTTGGAGAAAATGAACTGGTGAAAGCAGGTGAAAGCAGAAAAGATGATCTGCATTTTTAAAACAGAAACACAGCAAAAACAAGTTCATATTTAGTTTTAAGCAACACAAAACTAAGAAAACGTTAGAAAACGTAAAAAAATGTTTTATGAAATAACCCAGATTTTTTTTAATTAGTTTGTTATCGTGCTCAGTCACTCTTGAGGTTTGCTTTTGTTGGAATTCAACAAACACTGCAGTACATGACTGCAATACATGCAGGATTTAAATGATTTATTTTTATATAAATATAAAAAACAAACAACATTTCATTGATGTTTTACACCTTAAATAAAGCGGTTATGTAAACTGGACATAAATAGAAGCCTACAAAATAAAGTGGGCTAAGAACATTCCCCATTCACTGAACAATCACTGATTTCTGTTTAATTTCTTTTAATGAATTGAATGAATTAATCTGATTACACTGCACAATGAACTTTACATCGTGTCTGCTGTTTTTTATGTGGTATCGTGAGCGCGCATCGCGGCTAAACTGAACTATTTTGCACATTTTTTCGCTACCACCTGCAGCGTGAATTGGGGTGTTTGAGATGGAGAGAAACAGATTTATTTCTTAAGCGGGAGCTTCGGAAGATGGAGCTTTCAGTCATTACTGAAAGTCAATCCCTTACAGAAAAGACACATGAATTTCACATGTTTTTTACATGTTTTTCTCATGTGATCACATGTACACAACATGTGTTTAACATGTGCAAAAAACACGTGTGATCACATGTGAAATGTGTGTTTTTGGAACATTTTGGTGTGAATTCCATGTGAATTCCCACGTGAAACCCATGGGATAACATGTAAAAACCCATGGGATGACATGTGCAACATGTGGTGATGTGAAGAACATGTGATCACATGTGGAGACATGTCGCATATGTTATCCCATGGGTTTTTACATGTTATCCCATGGGTTTCACGTGGGAATTCACATGGAATTCACATGTGAATGTGTTTTTTGCACATGTGAATTTCGTGTGTCTTTTCTGTAAGGGATAGGTTAAAATCTAGCCTATATATTGCAAGCAAATAATAGCTGTTTGTTAACAGCACAAAATAAGACCGCAAAAACGAAGAAATGAATCTGATTTTACTGCACAATTAATTTGACATGCTTAATTTTACATATGTGCAGTGCTTCTAAAATTTTTTTGCACAGTATTTTGCTTCCACCTGTAGCATGTAGCATGCTTCTCTGTTACAAACTAAAGCCAGAGCAGTGAAGTGAAGAGTGACGTTGCTTTCAGCCAATAGAAAATACAACAATTTTTGGTGTTATTTTTTTATTCTCATTGGGTGGGCAAGACAGATGTTTAGGGGGATTCAGCCCACCCCTGCCCATGCCTAGAGCAAGCCCTGATATAAACACAAAATTATGTCAAAATTCCCTTATAAGAAAGTATCCTTGACAAAGTAGTTTGTTTTGTAAACGTAAACAGTTGGGAAACAAGAACGAGAGAATGAGAAGGGGTGGAAGGGGTGCCAACATTGCAAATGCATCCAGTTTGTTGTATGTTATTTGTATATTAAAACCAATGCATAATTCATTATTTATTATTGAGAACAGCAACTGATTATTATTAACAGTTTCAATAAATTTCATGAGACTAACTGAATGAAACTTGATGAATGAAATTAATTCCATTTCTGGCACTGGCAAGGGTGGCACGCAAGGAAATGTTCATGCTTCTTCCTATAGAAACTAATTCCCAATAGCACCACCTGCTGTTGCACATCATTTGTGAGAAAATCTGCACGGTCACATTTGTGAGAAAATCTGGACATCACATTTGTGAGAAAATCTGCACGGTCACATTTGTGAGAAAATCTGCACGGTCGCATTTGTGAGAAAATCTGGACGTCACATTTGTGAGAAAATCAAGCTGAGAGAATCTCATAAAAAGGTGAGACTTAAACACAGTACATTTATATGTTACACCTTTGCATTTTCTCTCGAATTGCATTATGTATTTGTAAAACGCTTTCTGTTTGTTTCAGAGTTTAGTTTCGTTTGCAAAAAAGGTTGCGTTTGTTTGCAAAACGCTGGATTTGTTTGTTAAGTTTAGGCACAATTTTCGCTCTATACAGTAGTCTCAGTTACTTTTCAAATGCTCTATGAATGTCAGATGAATAAAAAAATCACATTTACTTAGGGGTTGAATAATTTTGAGCTCAATTGTAGTATATAACACATAGACCCTTAGCAACAGATAAACAACACTGATTCAGAAGCTCTTCCGGTTTCAGTTGAGTTTATTTCACGTATATAATTAGGACTTTTAATGATGTTTGTTTAAAATTTCAATTTAATTTAGTTGGTTGTATACAAAAAAAACAGAGAAACTGGTCCAAGAGCGCATCTGGTACTCAAAATATATAGGTGCTCCAGAAGGGGAAAATTCAGTTCAGAAAAATGAATTCTTACCAATGAATAAAAATATTCAATGTCCAGGCACTCACATAGAAATGTAGTCTTTATTTACAGGGCTACATGTTAAAAACATCAACGCATCGGCCCTTTGTCAGGGTGTTAAACAAGAGCAATCAAGAACAGGAAGTAGTTAAATAGAATCATATGTGTCTTAACCTTAATTTTTAACTGACCACTGTCTCTTAAAAAATGAAAAAGAGACAAAGGGAAAAAAAATTAAATCCATTAAAGAAATTTTTTTTGTTGTTGTTACAATAAATTACTAATATAACCCAAATGTAACACAAGTACCATCGAAATGCCACAAATTTACAAAAATGAAGAAAAATCAATATCTTCATTAAGTCCAGGATGTGAAACATTTCACACATCAATCTGTGAATCCAATAACTTTCTTGTTGTTTTAAACTTCTCAATCTGTCGCCACCTACAGCATTTAGTTACCAATTACCTTCAAGGAGCTATGTTCCATGTTTAGCCTGTATGTAATGTTTCGCAATAGGATAACTCAAATATTTCTCTTTTTCTCATGTTTAGACAAGTGATTCTGTTGAACTATTTCCAGGTCTTGTTTAACACCCTGACAAAGGCCTGCTAGGGCCAATGCACATTGGTGTTTTTAAATAAAGGCTTTTTCAAGAGTCCATTTTTCTCAGTTGGTTGTTTTTGGCTTCATGTTTGTGTAGTGGTAAAGAAATGAAACATGAAATGCTTCTGGACTAGTGTGTTGTTTACATCTTGCAAAATGGTCTATATACAGCAGGAACTCATAGGCCAAACCCCATCTGCTTACAGTAGATCACCGTAAAGACATTTCTGCTTCAGGATATTTGGTAAAAAACACAACAGTTTTTTGTCATTTTCTATCTGAGCAGTGTCCACACATTTTAAAAGTGAACATACTGTTAACAGAGCACAGGTAGCAAACAACTGGTTATACAGGGATATTCTTACCTTCTGACCCTCACCATTAGCCAGATAACACTGACCCAAAACAAAGCGACAGGATCCCACATTCACCTGGCACCAGGGCTCAATTAATCGAACATATTCCTACAGAAAGACAGGGAGACATTAGATGTTTTTATTCTGTAGGAATGAACCAAACCACATATCCATCATACGGCAAACATATTAAGACATTGGACACACAGACCTCAGTGCCAGTACTTGGGTATCAGATAAAACTGCATCGTGCCTCAGACTTAAATGCATCAGTTCTCATCACAACAGCGTCAGGACTAAGCTCTCGCACAATCAGGCAAAACGGCCTCAGATTAATTTGAATTATAGACAAAGCTGCGTACAACCTCCACAATAATCGCAAGTTTACATTAGGTTTTTTTAATACTTTTATGACCAAAACCTCTTAAATAAGATTATTTTACTGATGTATATAACTTTGATTTGTGTTATGTTTTCACACACTTTATTTGTTGTAGCCTGCATGTACTTGTTTTCTGAAAGATGATGATTAATTTAGAAGAGATTGAGATCGTTTCCCCTCACACAAATGCAATGTAGCTAAATGTATACTAGGGCTGCAGCTATCGGTTATTTTAGTAAACGAGTATTCTACTGATTTTCCATCGATTAATCGGGTATCCGGATAATAGGTACTTTTTCTTTATTAAAGAGCAATACTAAATATACAAGAGAAAATAAGACAGTTCTCTTAAAATGAACAACTAATTTGTTTCCTTTAGAAAAATGTACATATTTATTGCTAAAATTGCATACATTAATATCTGTGAAAACTAAACCCATTTAGTACATTTCATTGCCATATTACATTCAAAATGCAATATAGGCCTAATACAAATGTATAAATAAGAAACATTAATAAAAATAGAAAGAATAATTTCAAAGGTAAACAACAAACTTCAGCTTATGCATGATGCATTTAGTTTATCTAAATTAGTTTTAGTTTCTTTTTTACTATTAAATAGTAATATATTTGTCCACATAAAAATAACCGGACTTTTATTTTGGCAGGTCGTCGGAAGACACTTATTTTTTAGTGTGTTAGCTTCACTCAGTGAAATGTTCTGAAATAAACTCAGCAGAGCAACTCTGGAGATGAAGTTCATGTGTTCAAATTGTAAAAGCGCTATATAAAAATAAAATAAAAATAAATAAAGTTGAGTAGAACAGACAGATGGCATGTGTAAATAACATGATTCGGCATCCACTAGTCCGCATCTAGTTTTATGGACTCAATGAAGTTTCACTCGCAAAATAGACCAAGTAAAATAGCAGTTCACCATTTCAATAAGCTATCAGTTATTTATCAGCATGAGAAATACATTTGTGCGTGTGAACAGACTAAAATGCGTGTGTCTCACGGTGAATGCATGAGACTTGAGAGCCCTGTAACATGAATAGAGTTTAGCGGGCTGTGCGTCAGTAATAATGGTCCGTGCGGAAACGCAGTGCTCTGTGTGTACTTTAGTTAAATGGATTAAACGAGGCTTCGAGGCAACAAAATTTGCCTCAATGATTTTTTGAATTCGAATTACTCGAGTTACTCGAGGAATCGTTTCAGCCCTAATGTATACTACTATTGACTTTGCACATTGAAATTCTATTTGTATATTTGACCAATGAAACACTGTAGTAGCACTTAATATCATATACAAGATTTGATATTAAGACAGAAAAAGCACCAGCCAGGCAGGGCCCCACCCCATGCTTGGGACAGCCCTGTATATATGTATATATACATATACTGTCAATAGATAAAATGAATCGCGATTTATCGCACCCTCTTCAAATAGTGAAATTAAACATACACTTTATTTTGTTTAACATGTTTATTTTAGTGCTGTCAATTTATATATATATATATATATATATATATATATAAATACAGTATATACTGTATATGTATACTTATATACAGAAAAAAATCACTTACAGATCCTCTTATAAATGCACTTTATTATTAAACTGAAGCAAAAACAGACATGGAAAGTATTTGGTACTCTACATCCAGCGGAGGTGAGGCTAATCATACATTTATTGAAAAACAGGTTTTACATTTTTAAAACAATGTGTGGTCAATATATACAGTGGCAAGAAAAAGTGAAGAAAAAGTCACTTCACTTCACTTCACTGTCACTTCACTTCCCTTCACTTTCACGATTAATATTTTAAATTTATTTAGCAATATTTAAAAAAAACATACCAGCGCTAAATGTATACAGTACATGACGTTTTATGCCTGAATCAATGAGTAAAACATACATTTGTGTTGCATTTATTTTCTATTACATAATTTGATTTATCATTAATTTGATGTATTTACTAACATTTTGATACATTGATAACGTAGGCCTACGTTAACTTTTTTTGCACATAGCACTGGTGCTACAGAGTTTTAAAGTTTTTTAACACAGGGCAAACAAGTGAAGATCATCGCATAAAAAGGCAGGTAACTGACAAAGGACATTCATGTTACGTACGGATGTATAAATTAGGGCCATCTAATTTACAGTTGACCTAAATAGTTTTTTTTTCTTTTTAAGTTTTTTTAAATTTTAAGTTAAGTTTTTTTATTTTTTACTGTACAATAGTAATAGCCTATATTTGTCCACATAAAAATACTGTAGTATGCTATTTTAAACGCATTTATTAAAATCATGTTTTAAATATTTTTAAATATATTTTTAATTCCTTCATTATTATTCTTATTTTTCATAACTGTTGTTTAATCATATGTTGGGTGCTGTATTGTCTTTATAAGAACATATGAGTCTTCACTGGTTTCTATCTCAAGGTTCCTAATAACGTCAGGAGACGAAGTTGTGAAGCATTAATTTTCCACTACCTGTCGAATCTGTTTCTAGTTAGACAGAAAGTCAGAAGGAGCATCAATAAATTTACAAATATATATATATATATATTAGGGCTGTCAAAATTAACGCGTTAATAACGCGTTAACGCAAATTCCTTTTAACGGCACTAATTTTATTAACGTGCGATTAACACAGCGTGCATTTTCTGTTTGACCCTTGGCCTTGCCCGTAGTTTGAGAAAGTAAACGATGCAGCAGCAAACAGAAATGGAGAAAGAAATAGGTCTTCTGAACGTAAAATTCATATATAAAACGATGTCTGATGGTTCTGTCGACAAGACTAAAGTGATCTGCATTTATTGTCGATGTGAATTAAGCTATCACCGCAGCACGTAGAGTTTAAAATATCACTTGATGGCGATTGGCGAAGCATACAACTGACACAGAGAGCTCTCCTCCTCCTCGCGGCACATCACACTAGATTGTTTTCAGCAGAGACGGATGGACAACTCCACAAGCAACAGACTCAACACATCGATAGCTAAATGGGTGGCTACAGCATGTAGGCCAGTTAATGTAGTGGAGGACGAGGGTCTACTTGAAATTATTCGCATCGCATCTAACGATTACACATATGAACTACCTTCGAGAGCCACTGTTACAAGCAAGATTCACGACTCTTACGAAGGAGAAAGCTAAAGTCGAGGAGGCGATAAGTCAGACAAACACGGTTGCGCTCACCAGAGATTACTGGACTTCCCTCAGTAACCATAGCTACCTGGGGGTAACGGCTCATTATTTTGACACACACTGGAAACTACGGTCGTACGCTTTGACCGTCATGAAGACAGACGAGAGGCACTATGCTGACGTTTGCGCTGAGCACTTTCTGCAGGTAGCCAGACAGTGGAATATTGAACTCAAAATTAGCCCATTGACCACCGATAGTGCGCGCAACATGATTGCCGCGGCCAGGCAGCTTCCGTTCGAGCATATGCCTTGCATTGCACACAGCCTCCACCGAGCTATCACAGTTGCGAAAATGTAAACATGCTTGTGTAAGTAAATAGCTCAGTGCAAAGAAAGAAGTAATGGGAACCTGTTTTTCCTGTTTTTTTTCATGTGTTTAATAGACATGTACAAGTTCTTTGAAAAACATCTATGACCTTTGAAATCATTTCAATTCATGTCTAGTCTTCATGCTCTATGTTGAGTATGGTTTCACTAATAATAAACAATATACATTTGCATAAAGCATCAATATTTGTCCATGCCCATGTTGATTAGATTATTAAAAACTTGAAAAGTATTCATTTAAGGTACATTTAGAATGGATAAAAATGTGTCATTAATCACGAGTTAACTCATTACAATCATGCGATTAATCGCGATTAAATATTTTAATCCATTGACAGCCCTAATATATATATATATATATATATATATATATATAATAAACTTTCCTGCTTTCTGTTCTTCCTGCTCATCTTTGTATCTGCCTTGGTTGACCTAAAGTGTTAACTTGCAACAGAGTTTGGATGTACATGCTTTTTGGAGCTTCTAATGAGTCCCATATAAGCCAATACAAAGATATGATTTTGTAATTAAAAATGTTTGTGTTCTAAAACTAGTCACCTCGAGAGCAAAACTCAGGAACTCAGAATTGCTGACCTGTAGCATTAATGCAATAAGTCTCACCTGTAGTTGGGCGTACTGACAATTCCCCATCAGGCATTCAGGAAACAAGAAGCTGGGATTGCTCGGCCAGCTAATAAAATGATGCAAGGCAAATAAACATATAGTAAACGTAACTAAAATGAAGAACCAAAGGAAAAAGTCATGTGTATTTCACATGAGGAGGATACAGAAACTGGCAGAGCAGTGTGAGAACGCTTGAGATCATCTGTGGCCAGTGCAGCACGCTCTCATTGGCCATCGTGTCCTGCTGAGAGAAGATCTGAGACACGATGACTTTACGTGCCACATTCTGGTAGAACAACTCCAGCACAGTCTGCGGACTCAACACTTATGGACAACATAGAGAGGAACAGTCAATATTATCATCACCTCTTATAAAGCAGAACTCTGCTACATTCACTTCACCTGATCTGATGGTTACAGGGCCTGTAGAGTCTGAAAGCTCCAGAACAGACAGATGCTGCAAATCTGTGTTTCTAGAAAGTGACCAAAACAAAATGCATGAAATCTGTCAATAACAGGAAATATGTGAGACAAATGCTATTATGGAGGAAGGGTTTATTAGTTAACTGTCTAATTTAGAATTATAAAGTCACTAGATGTAGTTGATGGATGAAGCAAAACTGTTCAATTCTGCTAGTAGAGCCCCAGTCAGACCAAAGGCATATCAATTTTTTTCTGTGTTAATTTAAGTTTTTATTCAACACTAGAGTGACAAGCAGCAGCACATTCTGCCACATCATTGTTTGGTTTTTGGAGCAACATAATGGGTACAGCCGTCCTAAAGAGGGAAGATAGTGGTTGGTGGCATTGTGTAGCTTTTGTGCCATTAATGCCCCCCATGCAATCAAAATTTAAGTTGTTTTTCTTTTAGTAAGAATATATTGGCCTTAAGGACATCTATAAACTGAAATGCTCTAAAACACTTACAACATTTTGACAAAATCTTTTGTGGAGAAAATAAAATGTATCCAACCCATTTAGAGTTTAAGCAAAATGTTGTATCAAACATGGAAAATTTATTATAAACTGCACTTAAAAGTAGGGATGTAACGATTCACTCAGCTCACGATGCGATGCGATTCACGATTCTGATCTCATGGTGCGATTTATTCACGATTTACTCACGATTTATTTTTACAAACTTCCCTTGCATTATTTCTTAAATGCTTCACGTTTCTTTGTATAGTAAAATTATGTTTTATTTCATATAACAAAAACTAAACTGCAATTTTAAAACAAATTAATAATAGAAAAGGTCTCTTTAATATAAACAAACTAATACTGTCTGTCAGACATGTTCACAAGTCTCGGAGGTCCAAGTCCAAGTCAAGTCTCAAGTCATTGAGGTCGAGTCTTTGTCAAGTCTCAAGTCTTTAAAGTGGAGTCCAAGTCAAGTCTTAAGTCTCTGAGGTGGAGTCCAAGTCACATCTCTAGTCTCTGTTCTATTTTTAGCAATAGTTTTCCCAGTTATTGTAATTCACAGTGTATGAAGCGAAATCAGTTTTGAAATATTAATTAACTCTACAGAATGTCTTGGGTATTCAAACCAGTGCTTCGAACCAGTGCTGATGCTGGTGTGTTTTCTTCTTTTGACTAAGTCTTTGCGCCACATTTACCGGTGCAAAATCAAAATACATTTTATGCGCAAGAATGATGTACTAATATGAACAATTTTGCTGTAAACTAGGCTAAATTAAGTAATGTAATGAATTGCATGATGTGTAATTAAATGTTCCAAACAAAGATTTAACTGTTTTTACATCATTTACTTGACCTTAGAATGAAATTAAACCAGGTCATTACCTTTATTTTTCAGAAAATCTCAGTAATTACTGGATATGCATTGTTGCAACACAGAGAATATTAGACCATGAACACATGTACTAGTTCATTAAATCTCATTTGACTTAAATGAATCGTTCAGTAGGGTGTATTCATTAAGTACATTCAACCAATGAAACACTCTGACAGGGCTCACACTGAAGCGCTATTGGCTTATGGCATCATGCCTCTTTGAAGAACAGAGCTGCACTCTTTGCTTGAGACTGAATGAGAATTATCTTTCAAACAGACATATTACAGAAACTGTCTTACATTTCATCAATCATTTTTCAATCAATTCATACTTGCTTTGGTATTTAGCATGTCATTCAATCTTTTAATATACAATACGACTTACTTCATCACTTCTTTTGGCTTAACTGTTACTTTATGTTGTATTTCACGTTATGCAGCAGCTGGCATTAGCGGATAAGTTAACATTGGCATATAAAATGTTTGTGCTTGCCTTTGTAATGAGTTTCAGGGTGACTCGCCTGCAGTCGTGCTTCAAGTTTGTGGCGCTTTACCGGCGATTGTGAAGGAAAATAAGAGGCACTGTTAACCGCGTGGAGACGCAGAATACACGCGTCAGTGCTTCCTGTTCACCCAGAGACTTCTCTCTACCGCTTATATGAGATAAGCAACACATGCGCGCAAGCTGATGTCCACCAACAAAAATGTCCGTATTTTTTTATACTGTTTTCGGTATCACGCATTCATTTTTATTTTGTTATCGTCTCGTTTTCGTCAGTGAAAACATGTCGTTAACGAATATTTTCGTTATAGTTTTCGTCAACGAAATGAATACTGATGTAAACTATTTAAAGTTAATCATTCATTATAATATCTGCTGCACTTAAATGGTCTGGACAGAAGCTACTAAAGTAAGACTTCGCTACATTTTGTCGTTTATATAACTATACGATGAACACGCGTCCTCCAGATGCGTCGCGCGTGTACATAATAATGCTGACTTTGTGTGTTTAGAGATTAATTGTTGTGACATTTGCTGCAGAACATAATGGATTGGGAATTAATAGACAAATGTGTTGTATGATGCTGTCATGTGGGGAAGTAAAGGAAGAATGTGAATGAAATGTTCTACCAAAATGACTTGCGTTTTTTACGAGTCTCATGAGTCACGAGTCCAAGTCAAGTCTTGAGTCAGCTGCCCACGAGTCCAAGTCAAGTCGCAAGTCTCTGTTTATGCGACTTAAGTCGCGGACTCGAGTTTCCATCTCTACTGTCTGTGCTTTTCTTGGATTTTTTTGCATTTAAGAAATATAAGCATGCCCACGTTTAGGTTTGCAGTGAAAATAGAGGCCCCTGCTGTTCAAAAAATGTATCGCGATTCAGTTCACACTTCAATCGATTTGAATCGTCACACATTATAATCGATTTTCAACCGGCTCACGATGAATCGTTACATCCCTACTTATAAGTAGCACTTGCGTTTCATAATAAATCTGGAATCTATTAAACATACTTTTTAATATAACTGTGGCTATCACACGCTGTCATGTTCGGCTTTACCGTGCTTTATTTTTTTTTAAAGGGGATGAGTTATTAAAATGTCAACAAATCAAATATGGTGCAAAATCAGTAGCCCAAAGTCCTGCCTTATCACAGCCTTGCCCTGAATAAAATTAGTTCCTTGATTTGGGTTGTTCACTTGTTTTAATAATGTTCATAATGTTTGTTAACCGATCCAGTTTACTGTCAAGATTCAAATTTTAAATTCAAATTAAATTCAATTAGAAGTGATAAGTATCTGTGAGCCATTAAAGGGGTGGTGACATCAGGGATCAAATTGATCTTTTTCTTTTGACATATAAGAGGTATTGGTATCATTTATAACATCCAAGCAAGTTTCATATCTTAAAACGCCTTCCTCATCAATAACGAAAACATTTATTTAATCATTCTCCGGAAAAAAAAAACAAATGAAAAATGGCTGGAAAAGGGATGTCACCAAGTAGATTAATTTTCATATGACCTGCCTACAGCAAGATAACAACACTTACTACTTTGACATCGTTGCATTGTTGGCTCCGCCCACTGGCGTTCAGTCTGAGATGTGAGTGGATCTGAAGCAGGGCTAGTTTACATTAGGGATGTGCGCTACGACTAATTCGACAGTTGTTTAAATGAAAGTTTTGTAACCATCTGGTTGACTAGTCTAAAACTAAGAAAGGCCCAAAAGCCTTTCCAAAAACGTAGTGTATATGTAATATACTTTAAATACCTAATGTATTAATAAAGGAGTCGAATCCTGTACTTAATGTAACTAAAAACCTTCGTTGCACTATGATCATTTAAAATGTTTGCATTTGCTGATGTGCCAAACCTGACGTGATCATTTGCCGCTGAAGTATTGTGTACTCGGGCTCAATATGAAGTACATCAATTTTTGAAAGCCTTCTTCTACAATAAAATTGGTAGCATGTCTCTTGCTGTCACAAGGAGGCTTCAGTGATCCTCCAAGGGGGCCGCGAGATGGCTTAAAATTATTTTTAATACATTACTATTATTCATTAACTTTGCTATTAATGTTATTAAAAACAACATGCTTATCCCCCCCAAAAAATTTCACTTTATCCTGGTAAAACCCTGCTCTCTCTGAGCTCTTTGTCATTATTCACCACAACTTTGGCAAACAAAATGGACTAATTCAATATACAGTAAGATCAAGTTTAAATATGCTTTTATGTCCAAACTCCTGAAAACAGTGTTTTTGGAAAGTCATGGCGAATTGTAAAAAAATTATACACCATTTACACGATTTTAAGGTAAGCATTACTTTTTCATGTCAATCATGAAAATTCATGTCTATTCCATGTATTCCCTGGAATGTACATAAGTAGGTGTGGTTAACTCAGCGCTTTGCAAAGCGAACGTTAGTATGAAAAAAACGTGAATTAATACACCCACAACAAATTAACAAACGTTTGACCTTCTTTCAATCTGTAGTTTGTGATCCGCTCCAGTTCGGCGCTTTCTCTCTCACCCGCAATGCTCGTGCAGGGGTGCAGGGATCTGCGTGTGCGTATAAAAAAAGCTCATTCTTGTGTATTTCAGAAGTCAGAGTGCTTTGTATAGCTTTTAAGAGCCGAGACGAAACTAGCATTGAAATTGAATGGTGCTCGCCACGTGACCGCTGTGACACGACACCCATTTTGCAAAATTAGTGTGCGTTTAACACGTGATGATGCTCGCCGGGTGAGCGCTGTGACGTGTATGGAGTTTAAATGGACCCTAAACTCACGCGCGATGCAAACGCGCATAATGATAACCACGCGCAGAAAGCTGCTCCGCGAGGGCGCATTTAAACTCCGCGAGCGAGCAGAACAGTATCCGCAATCGGAAAAGAATCCTCGCGCGGGCGCATTTCTGCTCCGCGAGCAAAAACTCAGTCCGCGAGCAGAGGCTTTGACGAGTGCGCGCTCGATTCTCTCTATGCTCTCGCAACTGCTCAACACTTGCTCGCTCGTTGAGTTGACTTCTGAGACTTTGGAGGCGGGACAATGCATGTTAAAAGTTACCAATCAAATGAGGTCTCTGCGCATTTGATTGGTAACTTTTAACATGCACTCAACCTACATGCAGTCACCTGATTACATGTCTTACTACCGAATGATTAGTGTATTACCTTGCCTTAGCTATGTGTTAGTGTCTTAACAAGTGACATTTTGATTTCTTACATCTGTCAACAAAAATTATTAATATGAATTAATATGTCATGTATGACCTATTTAAAACATACTATAATAATATAATTAAATGTCTCCTGTAGTCATTAAATTTGAGTTATCTATTATCTGTTTACTGGCATAGCCTGTTTTAATATTTTCAAAACAAATAAAGCAAAACAAATAAATTATTATTAAATTAAATTTTAGAGAGTACATCATATTGTAATTTATAATAACTTGTGCTTTGAGTTATACTGTTGTAGCCATTTATTACTTCTCATTTTATAACAATTTCATGAAAATTATTAACAATACAAAGCAATTATGAATACACATTCATAATTGAACACACACCAAACTATTTATTTCTAACTTCCTGTCAAGATGCCAAATATGTAAATCCAAAGCCAAGGGCATACATAACACTGTAACCCAAGTTTAAAAATGGAAAAAAGTATCGTGTTATGCCAAATTAAGACGTCTGTACAACGGGTAAGATACATGTCGGAGACTGTAGGTGAGTGCATGTTAAAAGTGACCAATCAAAGGATCGGAGAAGTCTGCCATTGTCCCGCCTCCAAAGTCTCAGAAGTCAACTCAACGAGCGAGCAAGTGTTGAGCAGTTGCGAGAGCATAGAGAGAATCGCGCGCCCGCTCGTCAAAGAAATGCCCCCGCGCGAGGATTCTTTTCCGCTTGCGGATACTGTTCTGCTCGCTCGCGGAGTTTAAATGCGCCCTCGCGGAGCAGCTTTCCGCGCGTGGTTATCATTATGCGCGTTTGCATAGCACGTGCGGATTCCATGCGCGTGAGTTTTGGGTCCATTTAAACTCCATAGACGTGCCGCTAATCTTCTTTTGGACCCGTGGTGCAAAGGCATGCGTGAGAATAAACAAACCAAAAGAAAAGAAAGAGTCGCAACACAATAACAGTACGCATCTAATAGAGAGTGAAAAGCGATGAAGACCTACAGTACAGACCCCATGAACAATAGTTTATAACACCAGTCATATACATGTATTCTTATTGTTGGTGCATATATTCTTCATCTTCATACCTAATTATTATACATATTTTGTACATCTTCCCACTGTATACATATAATATAGCCTAGAAGAAAAATATAAATAAATCTGATTATCTATGTAAAGTAAAGTATGTAAAGTGACTAACGTGCTGCATACAAGTCAACGGACAATCGACTAATTAAAATATGTTTGAATTAGTGTTTTCTAATCAAATAACGAATAGTCGACTGTAAGGGGGCAGCCCTAAACTTAATTGTGTATGTTTTTGTAGCAAACAAATATTACAATTAAATCTCAAACTACTAAACAAAATAAACACTAACTGCATGATCCCTTTAAAAATACTATACATTTTTACTTTTAGATTACTTTTACATGCACAAACATCAGCATAGGCAACAGAACGTGAAGATTCACACTTTCAAATAAACACGGAAAACATTCTAATGTCTGTGTCTGACTTTTTCTGGAATAAGATTATACTGATTACATATAAATAAAGTGATAAATATTGAGATGAAATCTGTTCTGGACTGGACTTACAGTATGTCCAGAGGGACGGACGAGGACAGCGTCAGGCTCATCTGTTTGAGGAGGTGATAAGTGCAGAGCAAATGAGAGCATCGAGGAATCAACTCCTGCTGCAGCTGCAACAACTGAGAACCACCTGCAGGAAATATCTGAATATACAACCAATCAGTAAACAGCCTTTCCTAAGACACGTCCCACATGCACACCAGCACAACCAATCAGCAAACAGACTCTCCTGACACCATCTCCTGACACGCGATGAAAGTTATCCTTTCCATGTTAATCAGGGTTTTTGTCCTAACCAGTCGCAAAAACGAGATATGCGACGGGAAATGTTTCTATTTCAGCTACATCACAACTGACAGGTCCACTCCCACAGCGATCTCATTTGATAGAAGTTCTGCACTTCATGAATAATAATCATCAAAAATGGATGAGGAGACTGATTATCCATACCTTTCACGTTACGTCACACACCGCTGAAGGGAAAAAGAACGCTATCTGCCGTTGTCTGCCATGTTAAGAGTGATATCTTGCGTTTAGCCTAAATACCTAATTGTTGTTGGGAAAAAAAATGCGAGGAGACTAGCCTGAGCTATGCTTCTACAGAATCCCATCCGAGAACGAAAATCTAGGAAGGAGGAGTTTGTTAATTGTATGCCTTAAACTTGACTCTGTCCCCAGTGAGGGGAAACAATAGCAGCTGTCAATTTACACTTGTATTTGCAGTGAACACTTCATCAAAGGTATACTCAGATAAACACTGGACATATTAATCATTGTATTTTAGCCATAAGTCATATCTTTATGTAAATTTCTTACCTAATTTGTTTGACGAGGCAATCAACTACAGTCATTTGTTACACTAACTGATAACTAAAGTTCCCTTTCAATATGGTTCACTTTGCATTGCGTTGAAAACGTTATAACAAAACTCCGGTTTTATCCGATACGGAAGCCTATCTTGGTTCACGTCTGTGAAAATCACAGACCAATGGCATTCAGTACAATTTTCTCCTTCAGCGCGATATATGAATGACATAAAAATTATGGAGAAGGCTTGGAATATCCCGTGATATGAGCTGACAACATCTTCAGTAAAATAGCGTTCAGACAGTGTAATTCCATTTCCATGCATGGCCTCCTAAGGCACTGGGTCACTGGTGTTTTTTGGTGATGTAACAGAAGACAGATGCATCCAGATGAACTCTTCACTTATCTGGATGTTGAGAAAGGGTTTTTCTTTATCATGGAGAGGATAATACCATCATCCTTCACTTTTATCTCATATAGACGTATAGGACTTTTTAGTTTCTGAACTCACCAGTGTGTAGTTTTTTTTCTCAGAATGTATCAAATTGTTGATTTAGCGACTCTTAATGTTACTGGGATCTTTCTGGTGATGTGGGTTCACAGCAACAGCTTCCAAATGCAAACACCAAACGTAGAATCAATTCTAGACCTTCAACATGTTTTTATTTATGAGGAATTATAACAATAATAATGTGTCACGCATTACGTTTTTACATCGCACTTCAGTCGAATATGGTACTGAACGGTATACGGTATATAGGCCCGAACACCATTGGTCTGATTTTCAAAGACGTGAACCAATAGGCTTCAGTATCGGATAAAACAGGAGTTTTCCCATAGCTTTTTCAACGCAATGCTCGTACCCGTTACCTCAGGGAACCGTGGTTACAAGAATAAATTTAACGTTTTGTGATGCAGTTGTGATCGGAAAGGACCATGAACTCGAACTCATGAATCACCAACCCCACTCTCCGAAAAAAAAAACTCTTCGGATCTACACGATTCACAAGAATGAAGAATTTCGCTGAAAAGCGACAAGTTTGCAGGTATGTTATTATATTAGTTACTATGATTAACTGCAGCAAAATTCCTCCTTTTGCAGATACATTAGTGTTTCTGAACTTTACTATAGTACATATAAAAGTATACTATAGTGTTTACTACAGTTTAATTTAGTACTAGAATCCTACAATTCACTATAGTAAATATTATAATACAATACTTTATTTTTGTTAACGATGTTCGAGTTAACCAGACTTTTATTTTGACGGGTCATAGCAAAGAGTGTGAAATACCAGTCATACCAGGGCTCCAGACTGCGACTTAATGGTTGCATTTTGCGACCAGTTTTCGAGACAGCGTGAGCATTTTCTTGTTTCATTTTCTCATTTCTTCTAGTTGTTATTTCATGTGGAAAGACGAGAAGAACGCGAGTCCGCTATCAGTGCAGGCTGTGTGTGATAGTCAATTGCGCGCGTCACTGATGTTTCCCGCTGTCGTGGACATGCACAATCCACGTCGTTAATGACAAGTTACACACACAACGTGAGTGCATTACTAGAAGTTGCTGTTTGCTGTGACAGATTTCTTGAGCCCGAGGACGAACGATTTGATATAGGAGATGTTTAAAACGAAACTGACAGGAAACAACATTTATCTGTGGATTAGTTGAGACAGTGCTGGATCATTTCAAATCTGTTCACAGCAAGAACTGTGAAAACAGAGAAAAACTGTTAGAATTGGCCTTGTTTTGTAGCTGATTGTCGTGCCACGGCCCTTTTTTAGGTGCAGTTTGGACACACAAATTGTTTATCACGTTTAGGACATGGTGTGAGACAGAAGTCACATTTACACAAACTCACTGTGTCACCCAGATGCAGGTAGAGTTGTTGGAGGATGAGCAGGTCTCTGCACAGCAGCATCCTGGTCATGCTGGTCTGACAGACGCCTTGACAGATGAGACTGGAAGCCATGCTGCTGCCGTACAGCTGAGACAGGCTGATCCGCACTCGTAGAGATTGACCTGCGACATTAGAAACTCTTTTCTCTCATCATGTGCCCTCATGTGGTTCACAAAAAAAATGTAAATCTACCAGTACCTGTAGTTGGTCTACTATCAGTCTCTGCGTCTGTCTCGAGGTCCAGCTCTCTGAGCAGCAGATTCATGGCACCGATAGGGTTACGGACATCTAGCAGTTTGTTTGCAATGTCCTGAATTCCTGTTGCACTGTGAAGAACATTAAATTTGAGTCAGCAAATTGATCAACAGCTTGTGTGACTATTACGTCAGTCATTGAGGTGATACAGACGTGTCACTGGCCAACAGAGCCTCAAAGATTTTCTCAGAGGTTCTCTCTGGAGAGAGCAGGTGCTCAAGTGCTTTCTCCATCTCATAAGCCATGTCCTCCATGAGATATGCATTCAACTGACGCAGACACTGAACCAGCAGCAGGATGTCACGGCTCATATCAGAATCTGGGAAAAAAAACAAATTGAAGGTTAGGTTTCAGGTTCAAGTTATACAATAAAAACGTGCCAAAATTTGTTTCTTCCTCATTAATGCGTAAATCAAGGAAAATTCTAAGAAAATAAGAGAAAAAATTATGTTCTATTAAGTCCCACCCCTTCTCAATTTTGTCTCCCAAAACCATGTGTCATTTCTTGTCACATCCATGTATTGCCCTCATCATGTGTATAGACTGATACTTTGTTCAAAGACTATTGTCAGAGGTTTAGGAAAATATAAACAGATGGTTCAATATAATGGCTGGAGAATCATTCTCTGAGACTTTTTATTTCAAGTTTTTAACTGCAAATGTCACGTCCGTAATGCTGAAATAGCTCAGAATTCAGCCTCAGCTGCATCTTTTCCTGTTTGTGGGAGGCGGAGGCCATAATAATATGTTAAAAGGAGAAAACATTATGAAACCGTAGTCTTACACATTGCACACAGCACATTGTACAGACATCTGACTTCAAGAGACTGGCCTCTTACCCTCAGCAATGGGCGTCTCCTCTTCAGAAAGAAAGTATTCATCCGAGGATAGGTAAAGATGGTCGACAGCAAAACAGGGAAACAAGAAAGACACGAATGCCTGAAAGACAGCAAAGTTTCCTAAACAACCCACATAACACTGAATTACACTTTATGAATGAAGAAATAAAAAAAACATACGAGTATTTAGGGCAGGACATGGGAATGGATCAGATCATGCGACAAGTGACGTTTTAATAATATAACACAAAGACCTAAACCTTTAAAGGTGTTAAAAACAATAATAACTGTACCTTGCTGATATAAAGATTTGCTGATTATGTGGTGTCTGCTCGTATGTTGGGAAGGAGTGCTAGCTATCATGGCAGCTAGGGTGTGGGATATGATGATATTAGATCGTGAACGATTAAAATGTCTCCACGATCAGTTTTAACGTAGAGAGTCTACGTTCTATGGCTGTGCACTCAGCTGTCTTAATCAGCTTGACACACCTTCACATCCCCTATTTAACATTATATATAGCATATATAAATCCATCACAGTCACTGCAGATAGTTGTCTTCAAAAATGTTTATTGTTTACATGCATTTTAAAGCAATTTTACTCACATATTGTTCTGTTATATGAGTGTGACACTCTTAGTATGCACAAAGAAAGCCGGCAGTCATACAGTGGATCTTTAATATATTTAATTCATGCAGCATCTAATGTTTTATTTGAATGAATGAATCACAATGAAACAAAATTATTCCCAGTGCATAAGAGGAAAAAAAGATGTGTATGTAGGCCTATATCGGTATCTTCATCTGCTATCGGTAGAGCTGTGTAAAATAATTGTTTTGACGATGCATCGCAATGTGGACGTAAAAAAATTCAGCAGCGATGCACAGAACAAAATAATCAGGTTTTTTTATGTGACCTTTGGAAGTAAATGGCAATTCCGGCTGAACGTACATAGGTGGAAGAGAGAGCAGGCGCCAGTGCTAAACGCACCTAATGTCTTAAAAGCTAATATTTGGACAAATTTCAGGTTTTATGAAGATGGGAGAAAGGGAGCGCATCAGTGGACAAAAAATGATATGCAAGCTCTGTGTGATTCGGGACTGTGTGTGATCACGCTTTCCTCTATTGACGAAGACAATGCACACGTCACACATTTCAAACCATCGTATGAAACACAACAGACTCTTTACAGCGAATGATTTGTCTGTAACTGATGATGTAGTTTTCAGTGCTCATGTGGAATGCGGCAGAAGTGCATTTTAAGCCTGTTTATCTGTAAAAATCCAGTAACATGCAGCGTATACACTATATTAATTCTGAATACAACAAAAATAATCCCCAAAACGACCGCACTAACCAATCTGCAGATCATACTTGAGTATGGAGTCATGAATTAAGACATCAATTTTAACCCGACCTTTTGTTATATAAGAGGGAATCGTATTCAAGCGAACATCCTGTAAGTGTCAGAACTTAAAACGTCCTTGTTACTGAAATTACAACTGTTATTGACACCAGGCCCAGCAAACGCCAGGTCCTGGAATGCACCTGTCATAGATAGGTTTAACACCGCCTCCACAGAAGAATATCAATGACTACTTCACTAGCCAGGGTTAGTATTACCTGGGGACCTCTAGTCATTTGTAATAATTGCTGAGATTTTATGTGATCTTAATCCCATGCGAATCGGCCATGTTTGTAATTTGTAAAGTAAAAATTTCCTCCACAAATTACCTACCATATTTTGACGAACACGAGGTCCTGTGATAATATTAGTCCTGTGCAAATCAGCATCTCTGTGATTTGGCGGGCTCATATATCATTTTTCAAGGTTTTATCCACCGTTTGCGAATAATGGAGGCTGTTTTGAAGTGTTTTGATATCATTTCAGGTGCTTTCAAACACTGTCATTTTGTCTGAGAGTCTCCCGATTGTTTATTTATCATGGAAACTCTCGTAACATTTGAGACCCGCGATCGCGGTGATCTTCTGTCCAGTTTGCGATCACGGGTCTCAAATGCTGACAGATACGTTCATATATCATTAAACACCATACAACAATAGGCTATACAAACTATACACAAAGACTTGCCATCACATCTGGGAAATAATTCAGTAAATTGTAGTAAAATCACAGGCTAATGCGCCACATGAAATACAGATGTGGGTAATTTCTAAATCACACGAGGTTCCCAAATAATACTAATCCGGTGCAAATAGGGATAATGTGTAACCTAACGTTACGTGTCTAACCAAATTCACAGAAGGTTCCAACTAAGTTTACTAGGCAAACTGCTATCCAATCATAGCAGTGGGCATTTACTTCCAAGTCTTAATGCCCATTAAAACCGAGCGTTTGTCGAATCGGCCTCAAAACCTTCGTAGAAAATAGCCTATTACTTATTGATTTTGATGTTTTTGATGTAAAAACCACATGGACGTCATAAGTAGACCTCATACAACAGTATAAAACAATAAACAAGGCCAATTCATGACACCTTTAAAGCCGCATGTCTGTGTAAAAAGAATGCTGAATATTTTTCAGTACAGGTTAGAGTTAAAGTAGTAGTTGCAGCTAACATTAGCGTTATTTATTTATGAGCACAATGTAGGTAATAGGCCTACTCTGCATTTGTCTTGTCTGTTGTGGTTTTTACACAGATAAAACATCTAGGCCAGGAGTTGTATCGTCCTGCAATAAGTTAACTAAATTAGGTTGATGAGGTAGCCTGCCTCTTCTGAAGTAAGAGTTAGTTAGTTGGGCTCAAATTCCTAGTGAGTCTCACGAGTATTGGAGACATCACATAGACGCTAAAGTGATCAGATAACCATGCTTTTGACAACACAGACAATGCCAAGAAACCGCAGCAACAGCAACTGCAAAATTTCGGTTTAAAATTCTTATTTAGAGAAGCGCAACACTTCTCCTGATGCTTTCTAGGTAATATTTTTGTTGAAAAATTAAGAAAGCAGACAATGTTATCTATAAAATATATCACAATATTAATTTATTATTTATTTAACTGTTGTATAAAATCTATATGACACGTGCACTCGTAGTTTTCTGGACAAAAATAGCAGTGATATGATATCGCGCTTCTGTGATTGCATACAGTAACTAAATAAATATGAGACACAAGCTCATTCAGGGTCATTTTTGCCAAGATATCTTTAATTTTAAGTTCTTTCTGACAGTATTCTGTATGTTATATCATGCAGTAAGTTGATGCCAACATCATATTTGACACCAATCAACTGTATGAAATGTAAGATGACCTACTTATGTCTGGTGTCAAGCATGTGATCTGCCAAGGACAAAAAAGAAGGAAGACTGCATGCACCCTCGCCCAACCCCCCCAAAAGTCTTTAATGTTATTAATTAAATGTTACATGATTAAAAACAGGCAACTGTTTGCCAAAAAATAGATATTTTTCACTTAGCAAAACAAAAACTATTGTAACTACCCAATTCTGACTGGCAATTTTGAAAATATCAGTTCAAATATTTGTTGGTTTAACAGTCACCTAAACAATATTTAATAAAACTTGCTTTGTGCAAATATCTTATGCTAATGTAAAATAAGATGGCATTAACAAATGGCACCACTTGAGTAGTTTATAAAGCCTAATTTTATTGTAATCAGCAATAATTCACAAAAAGTAAAGAATACTGTGGCGTCAAGAGACTTCCATACTCAGCCATCTACATCATTCATAAAGCATGTGTCTTTAATCAGCATGTAATAAGGTATTTGCAAACACTGCTTTCAGAGTGGTCTCCACCCGGTAGCCCGCATGAACTCTGTAAAGTGCCCGCCAAACACAGCCCTGATAGCACACATACATCTGGCTTACGTCTATTTGACATCTGCATTTACATCTGCAAGACATCTACAATACATTGTTTGCTCATCTGCAATACGTCTTGGAGATGTCTGCTGTCAGACGTCATATAGACCTCTAGAAGATGTCTGTAAGATGTTTATGATTTAGAATGGACGTAAAGCAGCTCTTTCTAAGATGTTTAGCAGATGTTTTTACGCAGCAGATCTCCAGATCTTTAGCAGATGTATTACAGACGTTCAGACGTCTCCGAGACGTATTGCAGATGAGCAAACTACGTATTGCAGATGTCTTGCAGATGTAAATGCAGACGTCAAATAGATGTAAGCCAGATGGATTGTGCTATCTGGGAGGGCTCTACAATTACAGGACTATATCGTCATGAAAATGTTATTATTAGCACGTGTTTTAAGCTTTAATATATTCAAGTGCAAAAATAGGTGAAAGAAAACTCAATTTGGTCCTGTGTACTGAAAAATAATGCATCACATGTTTAAAGTTTTAAAGTATTTTATCAACAAGTAGCCCTCTAGATGATTTTATCTCTTCAGGTAGCCCTCGCTTACAAAAAAGTTGGAGACCCCTGATAGAGACTTCAACGCGTTTATATTAGACAGTGACCACGTTTACATGGACGTCTGTAATCAAATTATTCGCTTTATTCTGAGTAAAATAATATTACGATTAAGGTGTTTACATGAGTTGCTTTAAGAATATACAGTACCTTTCATGTTCCCGTTTTACATGTTACACTACATAGTTCGATTAATGGCATTCGTCATTACGTCCATCCATAATTCCATGTATCAACAAACAGTTCGTCTTCGCCTTGGTACCACATAGAGTTTTTGGTGTTTCATTTATTTTCTAGAATTGTTGGCATCTTTCTTGTTTCCCGTTCGGACCAAAAATGTGCCTTCTTGCTTGAAGCCATGTTGTTTGCCGTAAAACGAAACGGCTGTCCACTGCTGTGCGTGTGTGTAACCTGTTGCAAAGTGCCGCGAAAGTTCCTAAGCGCCGGTAATAGTGCGATTAAGGCGTGTACATGTCTATACCGCACTTCAATAATGCGACTAAAATAGGAGTACTGCACCCGTCTTAATTCGATTTGTGTTTACTATGATTATGAGTTTAGACGGATTAAGCTAATCAAAAAGCTCTGTTTACATGGTCCATTCTTGATCAGAGTATTGTCTTAATTGTGTTAATATCGGATTATCGTTGTCCATGTAAACATGGTCAGTGACTAGATCGGTTTACATTTGTATAGTTTGTATAGTTTCAAGCCATTAAAGCCAGGATATGTGATCCTGTCCAGAAACATTTTTTGTCGTGCTGGTTGGAAATCTTTTTACAACCTGATAGCAATCAAGAAGTATAGTGGTCAAATAATATTTTTTTAATTATATATCGTCTGTGAAAGGCGTAGGACCAAAAAACGTTCGCCCAATCAAAACGTTCTGGCCGAACGCTGTGACTGGTCATGTGTACATTTTCAGCCAACGTATTTTGCATACCACTGTGCACCCTGTTCACACAGACATCACACATCATCAGCGCGCTCACGTCCGCTGTGTCAATGTAGGGAGAATGGCGGACAATCAGCAACAATCAAACTTTCCTGCGGAACCGACAACAATTAAATCTACAAAATGAAAGTCATTTTTTGAAAAAGCAGAGACGAAAAAACGTCTGGATCATGAAAGAGGAAAAACTCGAATTAACATCGGTTCAGTTTTTACACGATGGAGACAGCTCCGACAGGCAAAGAGTGTGAAAGACGATACCATGGTTGCTCTCTTTCTTTTGGACAGGTATGTACATGCTTCGAGAAGAATTTAATGGATTTAGTTTGTAATTTGTTACGTGGATTTATGAAATACATTCATGTGTTTGGAGGAGGTGTGGCTTTGGACGGCAAATCGCATTGAGGTTGGGATTATAATTTCAATGCTAGCAGGCTAAAATTAGCACCTTTCCAAATCAATCAACCAACCAACCTTTAAATCGCAGAATGGCCCAATTTAGTCTCTGTATATAGATCATGTTATAATTTTAAAGCATATCATATAGACGCCTCAACTTCCAGACTCTGGATTTTCTGTATATGTTACAAAACGTTGTTCAGTTCCCCACTTAATAAAAAATGACACGACGCACTTTTTTGGGAACCAAATCAGCTGTGTTTGGCGTCTATTTTTCACGGACTCTCTGGATACAAAGATAACTTGCAAAATTATGTTCTGAGTGAAGCGGTCGCTGTGCATTTATAACAACCGTGTGCATGATATTGAGAGCGTAGAAAGGATCCTGTTGGCCGGCTGTTTGATAAACCCACACTCCCCAATCCCTTGACGAATTAAAATAAATCGAATTTATTCAATTTACACGGGTGATCCCAGCGAGGTAAAAAAAATACTGAGATCCGGATTTATACGGAAAAATCACATCCCTGGGTGTGTTAAATGCGTTAAAATTTTGAATCACATTAAGTTCCCATAATGCTTTAATTATAATTAACACATTAAATACACAGCCCTAATAATAATAGTAAGCTTGTTCTGGATATAGCCAAATTGTAAGATTGTTCCGAGATGGTGGCAAAATCAGAGAGGCAAAAAAAACAGAGAGGAAACACTGTTCGTGCATCCCTAATGCTTTTACATTTGCAACATACAACCAGGAATTTAAATTTGTTGCGATTTTGACTTAAACAGCAAAACTGGCTACCTTCTTGAGGATGCAGACCATGGCTGTGGCTGGGCTGACGTGTAGGGCGAGAGGGTTGGACAGAACCTCTTGATACTGCAGACAGCATGCGTAAAACTTGGACCAGACGTCTACCTGCAGCAGACGGTAGTCCTCCTGAGAGAACTCGTACTCTGTCACACTGGCCTGAAGCTAGACAAAATGTATGGAGAAATGTTTAGCAGAAACAGAGAGGAATCTACACAAGGGATGAACAGTCCCAGTTCACCTCATTCTCCAGTGTGACCGCAACTTCTTTCTTTAGCTCCTCCCACGATAAGTCAAAATGTCGCTCAGTTCCTCTCTTGTAAATCTGCATAAAAAAAAACAATTACGTAGAAAATACTAAGAGGTCATCGAATAATTTTGGTTCCCATCTGGACCACAAACAAAAGGTTGCATTTACACATTTGGCAGATGTAGCATAAAATGCATTCAGGCTACAAACCCGTGAACTTTGCGTTGCCAAAGCAATGCTTTATTAATAGAACTACAGGAACATCATATATATTTATATATATTCTCTAAAGCTGCTTTGCAACAAAAGCGACTGATGACATATAACGAAGAATTTATAGACCTTTGTTTGCCTTAATCTTTGCTAGAAGAGAAAAGAGTATATTTTACTGAGCCCGCTGTGCACAATACTGTGTTGGAGAGATGGGCATTTTTGATCATATTTCATTTTGAGTACTGGACAGGTTTGAAAAACGAGTACTCGATTAATTGGGGGTCAGTCATGGTGATAATAAAACAATTTTATTTACAATACTGATATGAAAATTTATGTTGAATAAACTATGACAAGATAGTCCCTACTGGATGCAGCGCGATCCAGTAGGGCAATTTCAAAGACTTTCAAAGACTTGCTCTTCTGTGCTCCGGGCTTGACTCTGGACCGCAAACTCTGGCAATGCAGCCAATCAAATCTCAGGGTATCGCCCGAAAAGTCAGCATAACCAATCAGAAGGAATTAAAATAATTGTATATAAAAAAAATTTTTTAGACCCAAACGATCATCGTTTTCATGATGGATCGACACTGTCGCATGTTTGCTGTCACTTGGGATCTCGTGCCTATTCCTACTGTGTTATCAGACCCAGTACAAGTAAATTACATGGAAAATGAAAATCATACCTGTAAAGCTTTAACAATGGCAGCGGCTGAAAAGCGTACTGGTGAAAAAAGAATATCCAAATACGTTTCCTGTTAAAAAAGACATCAATGTTTGAGTTGAGCCTAAAGGGCATTTCAGTATTTCAGCATTTAACTGAATGTTCATACCCGTGGGTCTTGATCTTCACTAGTGTGAACTTCCTCTGGTGGTGAGGGCTGGACAAACACCTGGTTCCACATGCCTGCCATGTTACTGCAGTTTAAAACAGTTGAAGGGTCAGAAATTAACTGGGTCAAGAGGCAAATGTGATTAATGAACTAGAATCTGTAATACTTGATTCTGATTGGCTTGGCCTTTAAATTCTGTTAATTCCCTGATCACAACCACTCAAAACTAATAACACAGGGTCATTGCAGTTTAATACATTTTTGTTTAATTCTGTGAACTACTAACAATATGTCTTCCAAATTTCAAATATAAAATATTGTTTCTACTTGCATTTATTTGCAGAAAATGAAAACTGAAGAAACAGGTAAAAATCCTGTTTGGTATTTTCTCTGAATGCTCTGAAATTCTACAGACACTGGACTGGAATGGCCACAATACATCTAAAAATGCTGATTAAATTAAAAATTGGAAAAATCACTGCTGTATATGAGATTATATTTACAAATAATTAAACCAAATTGCATGTTAATCTTGTTTAAACCAAAACGTCTGCATTCGTTACAAATGAGCTAGAAAAGTATTTTGAATCAATGTTTCCTTTGTCATATCCTAATCCCATTCTCCTCCCACTGTCCTGCCCACCTCTGTTATGTCTCTATAGCCTATATTTTGATTAATTAGTCAAATTAATTAGTTTGATCACTTAACTATTTTTTAACATTAACAGATTCAGTATTCAGGCTAATTTAACACACATATTTTTGGTTTTGGCCTCTTGTGTATAGATTTTTCTATATTGGTGCATCACAATAAAAAAATTAAGAAACTGTACCAAGTAGTACTCACTGTTCAAAGCTGATGTACTTCACCACGGTCTGATTGTCATCATCTAGCCAAAGACCCCAAACATCAGTCGCTGTCAAGACAAAATCCACCAGTGTCTCCTGTTCAACACAGACATATCCATCATCAGTAACCGCACTGTCACGTATCGTGCATCTTCTGTACCAAGCTGTACCTGTGTTGAGAACAGTGTGGAGATGTGATCTAGGCTGTATTGGCTGTTCTCATTGGCCACCAGCTGCAGCACACAGAACTGGCTGCGTTTGGGAACAGCAAGGTAAACGGCGAGACACAGGCCAGTTGCAGAGGTGAAGCAGAGTCGGAGTTTATGAGCCTGCCCTGGAGAATTCTTCATTTCCCCACGGCCCACGGGCATGTACTCCAACATATCAGTCACCAGGAGACACATCTGATGCTGAGAGGCAAATAAGAGCCACATCATCACTACAGTAAACAATCACTTGCATTCCATAGCGCCAGATCAATACATACCAAGATTGCTGGCATTTTTTATTTAATGGGGTTTTGTAGAAATGATGTGTGCTTTCAATAATGCAGCATTTAAATATTTGAATTTATAAAAAATACTGTCAAATGATTAATCGCGATTAATCGCATCCAGAATAAAAGTTTCATGATTTACTTTTACAGAATGAGTTGAGGCAAACTAAAAATGAACAAGCGCGCCGTTTTATTATTACTCTAATGCTGCACAATTCTTTGTAAAATAAAGATATATTTAATGTCAAATAACAAAACTAAATTGCATTTTTAAAACAGATTCCAAGTCATATAAAAAAATGAATACAAAAGTCTCTTGAATGTAACCAAACTAAGACTTTGTCTGTGCTTTTCCTAACTTTTCCTAAAATATCAGCATATCCATGTTTACAAAGTTACAGTCATGGTCTTTCATATCTTTACTGAGCACACTCATTAAACAAACAAAGTGATGGTGGAAACCGTAAGTGAAACACTAGGTTTCGGGTGACATTTAATGCTAGTTGGAGTCAGGTGTTAACAAACCTGTCAATGAAATCAATGAAAGGAGAATAATGGTGTGGTTCAGAGCTAAATTGACTTATATAAACACCCAAACAGTGTCAGTGTGCTATTCACAAGCAGCATTAGCTAATGTGAGCCATGCCTGCAAAAAAATTGCAGAAGACCTACGATCATGAGTTGCTGGTATACATGTAGCTGGCAAAGGTTACAGAGACTTCAAATGTGGACTTCATCAGTCCACAGTTAGACAAAATGGAGATGATATGGTACTTTGGATACCCTCCGTAGAAGTGGGTGCCCAGCCCAGACTTACAGGATTCATTAAGGCAGGTGAATACACATTCATGAGTTAACCATATGTAAAATATTGAACAGGCATGGTATCCATGGAAGGCACCATCAAGGAAGTCATTGCCGCATGCGAAATAAGCAAATGGTAAAACGGACGCAAATGGATGGAGGAGAAAAACGCGAACGGAAGGAGGATCACTGCTCATTAACTTGCGTGTGTTTGAATTCAAATCCTCCCATAAAACGTATTCACATAATTCACAAATAGCCTACTGGGCTGGGGACTCAACGTTGGTTGAGCGACGCGAGTGGGCGTGGCTTCAGCGCCAACAGCGGACACACCCTCAGCGTTTGAGAGCAGAGAGTCCCGTTTATTTTTCCAAGATTTTGATAACTTATTTTATTTACTTGGATGTTTTTTTCTCCATTCAAATTTGGCTGTGTGGTTAATAACACACTTTTCTGTTGTGTGACAAACTCAGAACACATATTTTAATGTCACTTTACTCGGACTTTAACATTGATCATTTTTGTCTGTATATTCATTTACAAAACGGATCAGCAACTTACTAATGCTTGTACGCAGCCGGACATCAACTGTACATGCGCACAGAAATCCATGTCTGCGCAGGTCTGTTTCTTTTCTGCAGCAAGCAGCCACGCACTACCTATTCATTGATTAACGATTAAGAGCCACATGTTTTTAACTCAAACTAAATAAAAATAGTTAAATGTGGCCCATCCTGCTTCGGAAGTTAAAGTTGCAACCTGATCAAGCACGCGCATGCATAAGGTACGCATCCGACACGTGTTGTAGACGTGACGCATGGCGCTGTGCTTCTCGTCTCGCTTTGAAGTCTCCATTCATAATAAAATGTTTGTGAAGAAAGTGTTGACTTCAGATTCAAGGATTAAATGCCATTGTGTTCATGGTGTGTGCGACAGCTATAGTTATAACGAATCATCTCATTTCAACTTAAATACACATTTTGTCGGAAAATAAACACAAACAAGTTTAAACAGATCTCAATGTCAATTTCGAGGACAGAATGGCAAATTTGGTACAGTTTTTTTGTAGCTAAGAAACTGAAGCATACTGTAGGGCCTATGAAAGTCACTAAAACTAATTGAATCGTTCTTAATGTCAACTTGAGGGAGAACATGGCAAATCCTGTTTAAAGTTTTGACAAAACAAAATGGAAATACAGTCATACATAAAATTCAGTGGACATTAATAATTGAAGATTATCAATTTAGATGAATATGTCAAAAGCAGGCTTTCAAGAAAAAAAGTGTCAAGTAATGGGAGGCCTGTGCCCGTGTAGAGCTTTGAAGATACGCCCATGCTTTGAAGCTTAGAAGAAGAGAAGTTATTCTCTCTTTTATTGGTAACATGATTCTAATATTTGATACTTAAGGGCACAGTCCTGCACAAAAATATTTTATTCTTATCATTTAGATTTAGATTCAATTTATTGTCATTGCACATGTACAAGGCAACGAAATGTGACCTCTGCATTTAACCCATCCAGAGAGTAGTGAACACACGTAGCCCCGGAGCAGTGGGCAGCTATCACTGCAGCGCCCAGGGAGCAAGTAGGGGTAAGGTGCCTTGCTCAAGGGCACCTCAGTTGTTACCCGCCGGCCCTGGGAATCGAACCGGCAACCTTCTGGTCATGAGTCCGACTCTCTAACCATTAGGCCACAACTGCCCCATATGTATGTAGCTTTGCACATTTTGCTTTTTGTAATATTGTTCATATCGTTATCGGAATTATATCGTATCGACCGAAATGAAGAAATATATTACAATATCGATTTGGGCCATTTCGTCCAGCCCTAGTGCTCAGTGACCTGTTTGTTTTGATATTTGTTTTTAGATCATTGTCCTGTTGGAAGATCCAAACTTGGCCCATTATGTGACTCCTAGCAGGGACAGTCAGTTTTAGATTTTTTTTATCTGTTGATAATTTCTAGAATCCATGATGCCATCTTTTTGAACAAGATATCCAGGATCTCCAGCAGAGAATTAGGCCCATAACATTACAGATAAAGAGCATGCTTGTTTATCCCTGTGTGCACGAAACCCATCTTAAGTGTTTTCTGCTTAAAAAGCTCATTTTTTAGTTTCATCTCACCATAGAACATTTGAAAAGTAACAGACGCTACTGGAACATAAAACAGGATGGGTTCTTTGGTACCCCATGTGTAGAGTTAAATGTATGGCTGTATCTTTAATGTTTTGGACTTAATTCTATGCTGGAGATCCTGGATATCTTGTTCAGGCATCATGGATTCTAGCAAAGATCTAAACCTGACTGTCCCTGCTAGGAGTCACATAATGGGCCAAGTTTGGATCTTCCAACAGGACAACGATCCAAAAACAAACATCAAAACCGAAACAAAACGGGTCACTGAGCACAAGACCAAGCTTCTGCCATGGTCATCCCAGTTCCCTGACCTGAACCCTATAGCAAATGAAGGGTTTCATAACTATAGACCCCCCTCCCATTTAAAATTCTTGTTCTCTAATGAAAGGTTTGATTTTTGTAATTTTTTAAAATAAAAGAACAAAAGGCTTAATGAAAAATGATGCAGATTTATTTTCACAGCCTTCTTTGGTCATTTTTACCTAGCGTATGAATAATTTTGAGCACAACTGTAAGCCCCATCCTGAAGCCACACTAACCTTAAATGACCACATCCTGAGCTTATGATCCTGACAAAGGGCAAGCACAAAGGTGTCATCTTCTAGCTGGTGAGCAACCAGACTGATGGCGAGATCAGACGGACTCTGATCGCCCCTGTGAGAAAGAAACTTAATTTAAAACGTGTTTCTGAAAGTTGATATGACAAGCTTTTATTTGTGGGCGACTGAATAATTTCATTCAACTCGAGCATTCCACCTGATGGCGGTGGGCATCCAGCCGGCTATTCTCTGTATCACTGAACTCTGCTTCAGCTCCATCACAGACACAGTCCCTTTATCACAAAAAATATTTCTCTTAGTCTGTACACACTGGTATATACAGAGAAAAAGTCTTGGAAGGGGAAAAATACCTTCTTGATCATGAGGAGGTAAAGTGATGATCATAATGCCACCCAAAGGCAAGCCAAGAGCGAAAAGTGCCTCCCCTTGAGGACTGATCCAAGCGGCCGTAGTGGAGGGGCCTGTCGGCTGTGAGCCTTGAGCGAATGGGAGCACATAACAGTGGGCCGGTTCCTTTAGGTTTAGCTTTCCGATATCTGTGAAGATGGACTGCATCTGGAGTTCAGTGACCAGATCCTGTGGAGGGACATATGTCAGATCTTGCTGAACAATAAGCAGTTTATGTAATATAAGAATGACATGTTTAGTAAACAATGGTGCTGCTTACACTGTGGTACATGTGCGTAGGGTGCGGCAAAACTAGCCGATGGACCGATTGGCTTGTGGCGATCAGGATCAATATGTTGTTAAGTGTCTCCTGAATGTGAACTCCTCCTGGCAGCAGAGGGCAGTGTGGGATACACAGTCGTATGGCATTATTCAGAAGGTTGGTGTCCAGCGACTGCTCGACAAACTGAACGGTGTCACCCGAAGTTGACCTGCAGATAAACATGTTGAAGCTACATTCATAAGAGTATTAAAAAAAAAAAAGAGTATACAAAAGAGAATATCTACAGTAAAGAAAGATCAAATGGTTCCGTTTATACGCCAGAGGAAGTCCATCCCTCCCAGTACAGTAAAACTTTTAATAATGACACAATTTTCTTTTTAGGGTGAATAGTCCATTAAGGCTCAAAAATGAGGTTTGTACTATGATGCAGAGATGGGCAATTGAGTTAGTGACTCGGACTCGAGTCGCACTCAAGTCGCATTTTAACTTCAGACTCTACTTCAGACTTGACCTGAAATGACTTCAGACTTGACTCGACTCGACAAAAAGGACTTGTGAATATTGAAAAAAAAAGACTCTTTTATCCTTGACTTACTGATATTGTAAGGAAAGAATGTGTATAGCGGTAAATAGAACTTAGAAATTAGAATTTCATGATGGACATTTCACTGCGTATTCCGCGTAAACTTCAGTCACATGAAACATGCCGGGAGCCTCGGCACCGCACCATATGTTCTCACATTCGGTTTTATTAATGTGTCAGAATTGGGAACTTCGGGAAGATCGGCTAAATGCAAAGAATGTGGGGAAAATAATTATAAGACACCGGAACGACAACATCAAACTTTATTAGGCATCTAAGAATGCATACACAAAGGTTAGTCACAAGCTTATACTGTGATGTGACGGGTATTTAGGATATAAAAAATTTAGCCTTTAAAACTAGCACTGTTTTTATCAATTTTTATAATATATATTCATTTCAAAGCTAAATAAAAAATGTATGAGAAATAAATCATCATAATCGTAAAAAAAAGGCCTAAAACAAAAAATTTATTGTCATAATCGCAATAATTTATTAGACAATTAATCGTGACAGCCCTGCTATAGAGATGCACCGATTGCCATTTTCTTGCCCGATTCCGGTTTCCGATTTTATTATAAATGAAACCGGCCGAGTCCGATTGTTGGCGATTCCGACTTTCTATCCACAAACTACAACTGACAGTATTTTTTCATAATAACAATTTCATTTTTCATAAGATAAATTATTGAACATTACAATTACCCCAAGTTTCCCTAAATGCAGTTCTCCAAGCTGCATTAAATTACAGGATCTTCTCTTACCTAAACAGCTCTTAAAGGAAAAAAACACTCAATGGCTGTGTAAACAAAACCCTTTTTGCCTCGTCAAAAACAGCTATGCTCACAGCAACCCGTTTTGGTGCACGTCTCTTTAAATGATAATGAGTTACAGCAGCGCCTAAAACCCACAGAATGTGCACCTGCAGATCTCAGCGGAATTACGTGGATTTTAGCGCTTGGATTTTAGCGCAGTCGCAGGTCATGGGTCCTCCAACAGGATGATGACCCAAAACACACAGCTAAAATCACCCAAGAATGGATAAGAACGAAACATTGGACTATTCTGAAGTGGCCTTGATGAGTCCTGATCTGAGTCCTATGGAACATCTATTGAAAGAGCTGAAACTTGCAGTCTGGAGAAGGCACCCATCAAACCGGAGACAGCTGGAGCAGTTTGCTCAGGAATAGTGGGCCAAACTACCTGTTAACATGTGCAGAAGTCTCATCGAGAGCAACAGAAAATGTTTGCTTGCAGTGATTTGTTGCAAGGTTGTGCCACAAAATAATAGGTTAGGTGTCCCATCATTTTTGTCCATGACATTTTCATTTGTTTTATTATTTACTGTACAATATTATGTTGAATAAAAAAATCAAAAGCAAAGTCTGATTTCTATTAAATATGTAATAAACAATGGTGGATGCCAATTACATTTGTCAGTTTCAAGTTATTTCAGAGAAAATTGTGCATTCTTCGTTTTGCTTGTTTATAGCGTGTTATTGTGAGGCGAGTCCAATGCCAGGTAAAGTATTTAAACTGTGCACTCGGCCCAGTCAGTGGAAGAAGCAGTTTGGCGGCAGAAAGCTCGTAAGTGTATAGACCCCTTTCTCGCCGACGTCACGCTTACATCACGGCTCTAGCTGGAGGCAAAACAAAGGGAAAACTGGAGGTGGCCAATACAAACCAGCACAATACTGGTTACATAAGGAGTTTAAAATATCATCTTGTTGTGTTGTTTAGTGCCACAATGGACAGAATACAGTCTCCAATTTGATATTTTAACACATACCTGCTTCCACTGCCAAACAAAACACAGACTACAGCTGTAGTTAAACACAATAAAACTAGCGGACTGAACAGAAACAATCATCAAATATGCTCGCGTTTCACTTCATAACACTTAAGATTAAAAAGATACTGTCTTTTGTTGGTGTGGATTATGATTTAGGTATGTGTCTAAAAATATCTCACATATGCCCAAATCAGAAATTGGGGAACAATGTTATTTTTCACACAAGTTAGCGTTAGCTTTTGAACTCATAGGGTGTACCCACTATCTTTGTTAGTTATACAACTAGCAACTATCGGCCAGAAACTAAACATAAAAGAAACTGTTTGTCATCTCTTTTTCTTTAGTTGTCACAAGTGCATTAATATAAAGGGAGAGGGAACAGTGAGAAGGCTCATGTTATGTATCAGGTTTGTGTTCAAGTAAATGCATTTGCTAACGTTTGCCACTGTTAGTACACGCAGGCATCTTTAGATTTATACGCTCTCAGGTTATCTTTACTATACACGCTTGGTTTCTCTGTCTGGTAGGTGTAATAGGTGTAGATGTCAGGCCACTTAACTGGAGGTAATCCTTTCAGTTCGTCCCTGGATCCATTGAGTGAGCGCGTACAGGTCGGCCAGGTTCATGGCGTTGAAGTTAACTTTTTCAAAAACAATCGCGGACCTAGACAGTCAGTGACCTTAAATGTTAAAATTTAATCATATTTTTTCTAGTCATTGTCAAAAAGCAAGCAAACCTAGCATTAGAAATGCGGTCAGTGGGATCTTTCTGCCTCCAGCTAAGCTCCGCCCACAAAAGCGCATCGATGTTTACTAACAGTAAGGCCCGATTCACATTTCGCGTCTAAAACCGCGCGGAAAACGCGAGCTGCACTGCGTTCTCCTTTTTTTCCAAAGCCCCTGGACTTTGCGCCCGTTGAGATGAGGAGGAATAAACAAAGGATATTAGAGATGCACCGATTGCAATTTTCTTTGCCGATTCTGATTTCCTATTTTATTACAAGTGAAACCTGCCGATTCCGATTTTTGCCGATTCCAATTTTCTATCCACAAACTATAATTGACAGTATACTGTATATAAAACCATATTAACTTTTCTTCAATACACATTTTTTTTATTTTCATTGAATAAATGATTGAACATTACATTTTCCCCAAATTTCCCTAAATGCAGTTCTCCAAGCTGCATTAAATTACAGAATCTTCTCTTTCCCAAACAACTCTTAAATTGAAGAACTCTGTGACTGAAAAGAAGTACAAATAATAAAATATAACTAAACAAGTCACTTAATTTACCTTTTTCATTTTTGTACTCATCTCACAAAAGTCTAAGATAACAATAAAATACTTTATACCCGTCTGTTTCCGTTTATGAAACTAACATTGCTTTATTTCATTTTTTCTGAAATGTAAAATAAATTGTCTTTATCTTGTGTCTGTAGGATTAAAAGAAGTGGATTGATTTTTGCTGCAACTTCAATAAAAAAGTTAAAAATCTTATGAGTGAATTCTACTCTAAAGATGTATATGTATTTGCAGTTTTTTGTGTTAGTAAAGAACTCAATCAGATATATATCACATATATTGGTTGATTTATTCATTTTTTTATATTTTGGATTTTTAAAAACAAGTAGAAGTCGTGTTGAATGTCATTTTACCTAGGTGAAATGACCACAGTTTTAACGTAAGACAAGGAATGGAATTTACGTTTGTTTTACACAGAGTGAACGACTTCGACGTGAGTTTAGCATGTGTCAGAGTTTAGCATCACTGTTAGCATACATACCCCATGTAGACGGAGCAGCGAGAGATGAACAGTGTGTACAGTACATGATGCGTGTGCACGCGCGTGCAGTGAGCGGACATGAGAGATGCGCGTCAGTCAGCAGACTCGCGGTCCGGTGGACCCACATGCGAGTATAAACGAGCCGTGAAAGACAGGCTGTGCGCACGCACGTTTACATGTTTACTTGCGGCTTTGAGTGTACTGACGGCGGTGACGTTCTTGCCCACATCACGGGCAACAGAAGATCGGCTTGGAATCGGCGAGACGTGAGACTGACCGGCCGGTCACCGGTCCGGCCGATCATACGAAAAACCGGCCGATTCCGATCTCTGTCCGGTCAATCGGTGCACCTCTAATATTAATATTATATACTATACACTGCGTTCCAAATTATTATGCAAATTGGATTTAAGTGTCGTAAACATTTAATTTTATATTGTTCAATTAAACTTATGGATGGTATTGTGTCTCAGTGCTCTTTGGATCACTGAAATCAATCTCAGACACCTGTGATAAGTAGTTTGCCAGGTGAGCCCAATTAAAGGAAAACTACTTAAGAAGGACGTTCCACATTATTAAGCAGGCCACAGGTTTCAAGCAATATGGGAAAGAAAAAGGATCTGTCTGCTGCCGAAAAGCGTCAAATAGTGCAATGTCTTGGACAAGGTATGAAAACATTAGATATTTCACGAAAACTTAAGCGAGATCATCGTACTGTGAAGAGATTTGTGGCTGATTCAGAGCACAGAAGGGTTCGTGCAGATAAAGGCAGAATGAGGAAGGTTTCTTCCAGACAAATTCATCGGATTAAGAGAGCAGCTGCAAAAATGCCATTGCAAAGCAGCAAACAGGTATTTGAAGCTGCTGGTGCCTCGGGAGTCCCGAAAACCTCAAGGTGTAGGATCCTCCAGATGCTTGCAGTTGTGCATAAACCTACTATTCGGCCACCCCTAACCAATGCTCACAAGCAGAAACGGTTGCAGTGGGCCCACACATACATGAAGACTAATTTTCAAACAGTCTTGTTTACTGATGAGTGCCGTGCAACCCTGGATGGTCCAGATGGATGGAGTAGTGGATGGTTGGTGGATGGCCACCATGTCCCAACAAGGCTGCGACGTCAGCAAGGAGGTGGCGGAGTCATGTTTTGGGCTGGAATCATGGGGAGACAGCTGGTGGGCCCCTTTAGGGTCCCTGAAGGTGTGAAAATGAACTCTGCAAGGTATGTAGAGTTTCTGACTGAGCACTTTCTTCCATGGTACAAAAAGAAGAACCATGCCTTCCGTAGCAAAATCATCTTCATGCATGACAATGCACCATCTCATGCTGCAAAGAATACCTCTGTGTCATTGGCTGCTATGGGCATAAAAGGAGAGAAACTCATGGTGTGGCCACCATCCTCCCCTGACCTCAACCCTATTGAGAACCTTTGGAGCATCCTCAAGCGAAAGATCTATGATGGTGGGAGGCAGTTAGCATCAAAACAGCAGCTCTGGGAGGCTATTCTGACATCCTGCAAAGAAATTCAATCAGAAACTATCCAAAAACTCACAAGTTCAATGGATGCAAGAATTGTGAAGGTGATATCAAAGAAGGGGTCCTATGTTAACATGTAACTTGCCCTGTTAGGATGTTTTTGATTGAAATAGCTTTTGATTTCAGTAAATATGACCTCCTAATGCTGCAAATTCAACAAATGACCATTTTCAGTTTTTTACAACCTATGAAATGTTTTCAAACTCTGTTGTGCATAATAATTTGGAACAGTGCATTTTGAGTTTTTCATTTTTTAAATAAATACTGTTGTCAGTGGGAGGTTTGTTCAATAAAATTCCAAATGTACCCTAACTGTTGATTACTTGAAAATTATACTGACTGTCATTTGCATCGACAAATTAGGAAAACCAGAGAAAGATATCATTTGCATAATAATTTGGAACGCAGTGTATATATACTAAAATATTATATATAATATTATATTTGTAGTGGTGGTGGCAGTACTAGTAGCAGCAGAGGGTACTTTGTCGGTCGCATTAAAGTAACTAGACATAGTAAATTGTTGCGACTGTGTGACCCTAATAGCCGATTTGTGGCTTCAGACTGCATTATGTGATTTAACGGCGTTTACACCCATTGTAGCTATCTTAAATTTCTTTTTGCAAACACTGCAAAATCCTTCACCTGGTTGACCACGAACGGGCTGCAACCATGTCTTAAAATCATCGTCTTCCAACCACTTCTCCTGGAATTTGCACTTCCCCATGGTGCATCTTCTTTGCTAGGTCTCATCCCACCACTATCCAAACATCCGGCGTTACCGCAAATCCGCACCGGCCTGAAGCAGTTACCAAACTGGTTCCGTGTTTTTAGCGCATAAATGTACAATTTTGTGACAGCAAATCACTTGTAAAGTTCATCAAAATAAATTGTGAATATTATTTTTTCTTCAAAACTTCCTATAATTTGTAATGCCTTCAGAATTGTAAATTTAATGCTTTTTAATCCCATTTAAGGCCTTAATTTGATCAAAATCCATTTAATGACTATTAATGCTTTTCAATACCCCGCGGAAACCCTGCTATGAGTACAACCACATATTTTTTGTTTCAATTCAATTCATATTTTATTTATATAGCGCTTTTCACAATGTGCATTGTTCCAAAGCAGCTTTACAGGAGCAAATAAGAAAAACACAGAAAGGTAAAACACAGCACAGTGCATGGTGTTTATAGACCAAGCAAGATCATTATAATAAATAATATCTAATAAATAAATGAATAAATAAATAAATGCAGTCTCCCGGTGAGCAAGCCAACACTGCACTGCTCTGCTGTGGCGAGGAACCCAAACTCCAATGATGAATAATGGTAGAGAAAAAAACCTTGGGAGAAACCAGGCTCAGCTGCGGTGAGGGCAATCTTCTGACGTGTCATACTGACTCGTGACCGACAATACGTAAAACTGTGTCTGTGCACAACTATACAATAACTTAAAACATACAAGAACACATGTAAGCATGTGTAATATTAGGGATGGCGATATGGCCCTAAAACTCTATCACGATAATTCTTGGTATTTCTTGCGATAACGATAAAAATGACGATATATCCATAACGCCATCGACCGCTGTTTTTTTGTGTCAAGTGATAGTAGCTGCATGTAGTCTAGACCCTCAGAAAAACAAATATTATCAAAAAGTAAAACTTACCCCAAATCAAACAGCTCCTAAAATATACCTACAGTATTTTTGTAAATATAAAATATAATAGTGAGATTCGACTTCAAAAGGTTGTAGTAAAGAAAAGTTAAATGAACTAAAGCTCAATAAACACATCATGTCATACCTAAAACTGTATATATTCTATTGTTGGGTGGAAACGATCGATCGCATCACGCTGTCAATCACTCTCTCTTGAACTGTGTGAACCTTCTCTTCTCACAGCAACATACACTGAATCGGTCTATGACTCGCGCTACAGAAAGAGAACAGAAAAATGCGGATAAAAGAAATCTAATTAAATAATCCATGCTTTTATACGCTCATAAACGTATTTAAAATAACGTAATACAAACTCGCATTTGTACTGTATGTAAACAGGCAGCAGTGCTGTGCGCGTTGTGTCGCTATGAAAGCACATGTGGGCGCGAGCTGTGCACGGGACGCTCCGTTCATCCTGTATATAACAGGCAAGAAATCATATTAAACAATTTGCGCACGCGCGCATAACATCTAACGAATGTTTAAATAAATACTTTTAGCCAAACTAAATGTTGTGGTGTAACGCATTATGACTATCAACGAATACTTAAACAAATTAAATAAAACGAAAGTGAAACTAAACATTAACTCGGATGCATCTACAGTGCCAAACTAAACGAGATTTAGAGCTCGTCTTTTAGTGCAAACTCTTTCTCAGCTTCACTTCCGCCCTCCGCTATACCCGTTTTCGCTTCACATATGAGCTGTGAATGGGTCTCACAAAGAAATACGTCATCAACTAGAATTTATCGTTTATATCGCGGGAAGACTAATTCCTATCGTGTGGGGAATTTCTACCGGTATATCGCAAATGATATAATATCGCCCATCCCTAGTGTTCATATCCTCATACAGTGCAGACGCAGACAAATAATCGACCATCACTCGTGTTGTATGTTAAACTGTGCACGTAATTCACTCAGACACGCATAACAGCCAGATGAAATTTAAATAACAGGATTCCGCTCCGCATGTAGTTACATGGACTCAGTGCGATGCGCCATTGATTATTGTCACACACAACAAGCACCACCACGACAAACGCACTACACACAAACACACAGCTCTGTCTAATGCACATATTCTTATTATTCTACATATATGTCGAACTGTTGTTGTTGTTTTTTTTCAAGTTACTTGTCCAGTCGGGCAAGTAAAGTTATCTCTCACTTGCCCATACAAAACATTCACTTGTCCCGGACAAGCGGTAATGTCGAGCCCTGCTACTGTTACTACAACTCTTAAATCACCTGTACCACGCCAAAGGCAATGCAATGCTAATAATATGTGCACTCTTTCAGCATCCACAACTGTCTCAATTATATTTCCTATTGGCTTATGCCAATCCACGGTAAACAAAACAGATTTCATTACAAGCTTTGCTAAACATTCTGGTCTCTCTCTTCTAGCACTTACTGAAACTTGGATCAAATCCGAGGACACTGCCACACAAAGTTATTTTGAAGAATGCCAGTAACCAAACAGATTTCATCCCCCATTGACTATGGGAGTATTTGTATTCCCTACTATGGCAGTAAATGGGAGATGAGATGTGTTTGGTTACTGACATTCTTCCAAAAATCTTCCTTTGTGTTGAGCAAAACAAAGAAATTTATACAGGTTTAGAACAACTTGAGTAAATGGTGACAGAATTTTCATTTTTGGGTGAACAGTCCCTTTAAATTCCTTGTTATAGGCTAACCTGTCATTTTGTAATTCCCAGTTTATTCCAATTAATTCCCATATTTTCCCGTTAATTCCCATGGAAAGTTTCCAGACATGAAAATTGCCTTAATTTTGCAACGCTACTCCAAAATGACATACAGGTAAATCTAAAAAAATTAGAATATCGTGAAAAAGGTTTTTATTCATTTATTTTTACCAGCTTTTGGTACCTTTGGCGGTGTGGGCAGGTGCCAAGTCCTGCTGGAAAATGAAATCTGCATCTCCATAAAGCTTGTCAGTAGAAGGAAGCATGAAGTGCTCTAAAATTTCCTGATAGATGGCTGCGTTGACTGTGGACTTCAGAAAACACAGTGGACCAAAGTCCTCTTTTCAGATGAAAGTAAATTTTGCATTTCATTTGGAAATCAAGGTCCCAGAGTCTGGAGGAAGAGTGGAGAGGCACAGAATCCATGTTGCTTGAAGTCCAGTGTGAAGTTTCCACAGTCAGTAAGCAGGTTTCCATCACTTTGGTTTTATTCGCATTTTGAAGTTTCGCATCGGAAACGAGTGATGGAAATGGCAAATTTCGAATTAAAAACCCTTAAAGGGGTCATATTGCGGAAATACGTGTTTTTCTGTGTCTTTGGTGTGTTATAAGTTGCCCATGCATGTATTAAACACGTAAAATTGCTCAAATTAAAGTGTAGGAATAAAAGATGTAGGGCTGCAACTAACGGTTATTTTAATTGTCGACTAATCTAACGATTATTTTTTGATGAGTCGACTAATCTAACGATTGTTGTTTTTTATTAATCTAATTAAGATTTTTTGGATTACTTTATTAATCCGTTGGCAAATTTTGCAAATAAACAATAAATTCTAGTATTTTCTTACATTGTAAAGCAAATCATACTTTTTACTCCACTACATTTTATAAATAAATATTGTTGTTTTAACATTTTAATCCGTGTTTACATTAAAATCACCATCTTCTTTTAATTAAGTAGTTTTAATTTTAAAAGTAAAAAATACAGATTTTTTATGTACTTAAGTACTGTATTAAAGGTAAAAAAAATTTATTGCACTTATGCTTTTTGTTGTCCTTATGTTGTTCCAATTGCTTCCATTGTTTCCCTCATCTGTAGGTCGCTTTGGATAAAAGCGTCTGCTAAATGACTAAATGTAAATGTAAAAACATTAAAAAATGTGTATATGAAATACTAGAGCATGATATATGCTCTGTATTTTTTTCCTCCAAGTAATATCCGACTCTATTTTCAGTCTCATGATTTAATTGAGTAAAAGTAAAATACTACTATCTGTCTCTGTTTATTGTACAAAACTATCACCGTATAAAAGACTCTAATGCAGAGTGGCGTTAAAGCGAGCTCGGGGCACCCGGAACTCAGAATGATGCGCTTAATGCATTCGCTTCGTTATTTACAGTCATGCGCATCCCGGACGCACAATGATGCGCTTAAAGCACCTACTCCTTCTGAAGTCCCGGGGATCATTTTGCTCCCCAAAGTAAATAATAGTTAGAACACAACGAGAAGAGATGATATGTTACATGTTTAACACATAGTGCGTTGCATCAATCCGACAGTATACAGTTAAATCAGAGGTTTAAAAAGAGTTATTTCGTATGAAGACGCAACATATTCAGACCGCTTCCAGTGCTTCTAATAAACTAAGCTATACTCAGTGAGTAACGTTAACTCACAGTCTCTAGCAAAATACATTTTAAACAAAACCATAGACTATCATCTTGTCATTATGAAGAATAATGAAAACATTGGAACATCTTGGAAAGAGTAGCGTCCTGACCGTCACCGTACACACGCATGCTGACTGGAGATTGACAGACAGCACCAGCGAAGGTCAGAGTTTCTTAATTATGCCATATTGGTTTATTCCTCGCATAAAGCTATCAAATGACAAAAAGTGCATTGGTGGTTTCATGATAGTCAGTCCTTTTTGAAGCTTAAGAGTAATTTAAGCAGGGTCACAATCTGCAAAGGTTCACATACACTAACTTACACTACTACAATAGCGTTAATGTAAATCATTA
Source organism: Triplophysa rosa (assembly GCF_024868665.1). Classification (NCBI taxonomy): domain Eukaryota; kingdom Metazoa; phylum Chordata; class Actinopteri; order Cypriniformes; family Nemacheilidae; genus Triplophysa; species Triplophysa rosa. The sequence goes on from NW_026634979.1 coordinate 80,139, forward strand.
ATGTAAAGCGTAATGTAGCTTTACATTACAAAAAAGTAAATTACAAAAAAGTAATTTATTATGAAAGTCTACATCTACGTGCCCCTCTCCGTCCGTTTGTGATTGCGTGTCCATGCTGTGATGCTCGCATTCCGGGGGTAACGTTAGGGGGAATTCCCCCGTCCATTCACTAACTTACTGCGTCCGAGGCTCTCGATCGCTTTTTGTCGGGTGTATTATACTTTCTCTTGTTCTGCTGATAAACTTACACACGCCCGGGAACAGAAACTGCTATTACAGCAGATAAACGTAAATAATACGAAGCGTCGACGCATTTCACGCACGTCGACGTGTCGTTCCAGCCCTAAAAAATGCATTTGTTACGTTCCCGTAGGTGTATTTTCTCTTTTAAAATAAGAGTAATAAATATCAATGTTGGTGTAAGGTTGTGAGTGCTGTATGCTGGGAATTGTTGTTCTTTTGTCCCTCTCACTCAGACCTTCGATAGGCCCTTTTCACAATGACGTCACGTAACTTCCGCCTTTTTGCAATGCAGTGTATCATAACATCCGTCTAGCAACAAACAAGAAAAAGAAGAAGAAGAAGAACTTCCGTTTTGCCGTCGCGCTGGAATTTAACAACAGTGAGAAAAAAAACTGACAGAACACGTATTCAAGTACTTATCCTAGCACCTTCGCTAACACAAAAAGAAAATAAAACACTTACCTTCACAATCAAACAGGTACTGTTCAACGAAGAATTTCTATCCTTTCTCTAGATTTGATCTTGTCGTTAGCGAAAATTTGTCTGCAAGACGTTGTACATCATCTAGACGTATTTGTGGCAGATGTGCAAGCCACTTGGTAAACTCCATTCTGAGGCACTAGCGGAAGTAACTTCTTCTTCTTGAGTTTTACTCGCGGTTGGCAAATCAGCTTATAGGTGCATTACCGCCACCTTATGAACTGGAGTGCTAGCGGAAGTAATGATACACTGCTTCGCGGCAGACGGAAGATGCGTGACATCATGTGAAAAGGGCGTATTGGCGACAGGTGCTCCTCATTAACTCAACTCAACTTTATTTATATAGCGCTTTTACAATTTTCATTGTTACAAAGCAGCTGCACATGAGACACATTGACTACAAGCAAAACAATCAAAGTTGTACCTGCAAAAACAAGAAAAGGTTGAAAACACAGAAGACAGACACACCCACACACAAAACACTCCACACACACAACACGCACACGCACCAACACACA